>NW_006239254.1:0-23216 GCF_000226075.1 Solanum tuberosum | reverse complement strand
ACTGGCACTCGAGAACCGTTGCTGGCCCCAAGCGAACCCTTGGTGTGGCTTACTTACTCAGCGGAAGACTTAGACATAAGAAAGAGAATCCAAATACAAGATAACTCAACATGTCTCAAAACTAAACTCAAAATCTTTTAAGAAAATAAACATTCAACTTAACCAAAGTGGCAATTCAAATCTGATCATAAGCCAATAACAAGATAATGACGAATGAACTAACATCTAACTGACTGTCTATGAAGCCTCTAAAACAACTGAGATAGATGTCGGGAAAAGCCCCACGACACCCTAATGAACTGATAATAATATTGAACACAATAAAAGGGATCCTCCGAAAAGTAAGGAGGCTCACCACAAGACTCGAAAATGCTCAACTGGATCAACGATGCGCTGGATGCAGATCCTAGTTACCTGTGTCTGCATCATAATAAAATGCAGGTCAAATGGCATCAGTACATTGAATGTACGAGTATGCGAGGGGAATTCTAAAACAAGACATAAGCTTAAAAGAAATCTGAGAAACTTACCTGGCTCAACTCATCTCAACATAACTGAACTCATTTCAATATAAATCAGTTTAAAATAAGTGCAATATAAAGAAAAGCTGTTTAAAACATGATGTCAACTCTGTGTGTAAACAAAGATACATATAACTCTGAAATGTATGTCAAAATACAATAAATTGTGTATATAAGAATACAATTACTTCTGTGGGAGTTTCTCTTAACCGACAACTATCATGTAAGAGCTATTGTGATGATACAACGTTTTGCCTCACGCTGCCAGGGCCATCCTATACCTTGCCGAGAGAATAGAACATGAACTACTAAGTGGATCCACTAGTTTATGCTAAAAAGCACTAAAGGAATCATCTAAAAAGTATGACCCTTTTTAACCCATAATGGCTACATGGTTTATGGGGGCTGTGAGTTGTCTGAACTTTTCCCCATATCGGTGCTTAATACTACTCCCAAAAATATGATACTAGTTCTTATGTTTTAAAAACATACTTCTTTCTGTGATTTAAGATAATTGCTTTAAGACTTAGCTCAAAGGCTATCTTGGAAATCAAAGTTTGCTCTTTTGCTTTATTTAGAAAGCGATTAATCTTTTCTGAAAACTAGCTCAAAGGCTCTTTGGAAATCTCAGTTTCTGTTCTTATTTAAATGTGAAAACATTTTAAACTCTTTGGGAATACATAGTCCCCATATACTTCTTTGAAGAAACGAACTTCAAATCTTTGCTATTTACTCTTTACTTAACTTGAACTTTAAGTCTTAAAACAAAGTTAAAAGCATTTGCAATAGACTTCTTGAAAAGACTCTAAGAACTTCCTAGACTTGACTCTTGACTTTTCTTGAATTTGAATTTATGGATTCAAGGTCATGATTCATGTTTCTGGATGATTTCTAGATGTTTAGAAATCATTTAGAGTAGTTAGAATTAATGGAATGTGTTAGTACACTTTAGAAGGACTTAAATAGGCTGAACGACGAAAAACTGGTGGAAAACGACGATTCGGGCGCATCCCTGGCGCACTGCGCCAACCCCAACTTACTAGGGCTCCAAAATGGCGCACTGCTGGCGCGTCACCCCAGCCTGCCTGGCGCTATGGGAGCGCATCGCGCCAGCCTCCCTTCAGGCAAAATCTGACTAACTTTTGACCTCGTTTTCTGATATTAAATCGATTTATTCCGATTCTTTTTCTCAAATTCATTTTAGATTCAGGTACCAAAATATATACACAAAAATCTAACTCAAAGCAACTCTAATAATCAACATTAGACTCTCAAGAACTCCTCAATCTCATCCCAAATTCAAGAACGAAACTTATTCAAGAATACAACTCAAGAACATCAAATTCTAACTATTTTATGATGAAAATCGTTGAATTAAACATGATTGGCGCGTGGGTGAATGAACCCAACACTATGTGATCTCACATACCTCGTAGGGATCACCCCTCGACGAAATCCATGATCTTAGCTTCAAGAACTTGACGATTTCCTTGTTTCTCCTTCCCTTTTCTCCTCTTCTTTTCTCTTCTCTAAAACCCTAACTTAATTTCTCCAAATTGTAAACTAACCAAGTTCAGTTTAGACCCATTAAAATAAAAGGGTAAGAAAAGACCAAACTACCCTTTAAAAATTCAGATTGGACATTTCCTTGTTTGAATAGCCCAACTTCCAATGGCATAAGTCATAACTCATTCATACGAACTCGGAATTGCGCAAACTCAGCGACGTTGGAAAGATTATTCCAAGATCTTTCCTAGATATCTGGAAACACACCTAACTCATACTGAGCTAGAAGTTATGGTCGTTTGAAGTTGATCAAAAATCCAACTTAACAAACTTAACAAATTTTTCAGATTTTAATTTCTTTCCAAAAATGACTATTTCCACTTTTTAATTTCTTTCTAGTTACGGGGTGTTATCATTATGATGCATGTATCTGAGAGTTTTTCTTAGAATAATTTCCATAAGTACATTTGTATCTATTATACACGATCATGTATTTGAGTTATATCCTTTAGATACGTCTGTATATAGAAACATACATGACGACAATGTCTACAATGTTGATAAATTCTTCGTTAGATACAGATACATATTATACCTAATAGACATATGAAGACTCACGACAGATACAATGAAAACAAAAAGATATATTAACTTCTTTAAATACACTAGATACACCTAATAAAACAAGATTCAACTTTTTTTGAAACTAGATACATCTAATAAAACAAGATTTAAATTTTTTTGAAACTGTGATACATAACTATAATTTCATATACATATAAAAGAAAGCATTTTTAATCCTTCTCCCCATTGTATCTTTGTTGTCGTCTACGGCGAAAACGATTAGCTAATAGAGAAATAACACACCATCATGAATTTATAAATAGATTTGAAAATCCATAGAAATCATGACTTTGATGATAAAGAGTTTGTGGAGTCTTCGGCGATGAATGTGAATTATTTGGCTGATCCATCGATTAACTTAGAAAGCTTTCTTTATAATAGTTATTTCGATTTGGTCTCGTTAGAAAGGAACAATACATAATAAGGTTTGGGTTCAAGAGATTTTGTCAACCATGGTGATGATATCTTGAGAAGAAGAGAATAAGTTAGACATTGTTGGAATGAAATTGTATGGTGAAAATTCTTAAATCAAAAAGAAGGAGAGATAATTGAGTGATAAATTAGGAGGAGAGAATTAAGAGAGAGTGATTGATTTGGAGTGAAAGAGTTAATTAAGAAGATAATTAATCAATCATAATTTTACGGAATGTGAGAATTTGATTGTATCTTCAATAATACATGATATAAAATATTAAAAATGATATTATATATATAATTATTTAAAAGTAGAGGTAATGTTTGTTAATACATAGTGTAGTGATGGAATTTGTAAAAATATACAACAAAAAAATAGGCCTTTTTGAGTGGGGCCCAAAATTAGGAAATGTGGCAAAATTAAGGGAGCAAAGTTTAGAACAAACATGTCAAGAGTGGAAACAGAGCAAGAAGGCAAGATCTCAGAAAACCCTAGTAAACCCAAAAATCCTCCATAGCCAAGAAGCAAATTGCTGTTAGATTTGTGATAGAGAAGATGGGAGAATCAGAGGCAAAATCAGAGACATCACTGAAAGATCAGGGAAATGAATTCTTCAAAGCTGGGAACTATCTCAAAGCGGCAGCTTTGTACACTCAAGCCATCAAGAAAGACCCATCAAACGCTACTCTTTACAGGTTCATATTCACTGCCTAGATGCATTTTTTCTGTCAAAGATGTAATCTTGGCTTGTGGGGTTTGTTCATTTTGTGCTGAAAAGTTGTCATATCACTTGTATGTACTGTGTTGGCTACTCAAAATTGATTTTATAGTACACTTGTGAATTTAGTATGCATTTTCATCTTGCCTGTGACTTTGTGGTTGGTTCTATTTCAATTGTGTGTCTGTCCTGTACTTGTTGGTTTATACATTTATCGATTAGAGTTTTCAGCTTGCTTGTGGATTTTGTGGTTGGCTACTTATTCTTTTCTCCTTTCAGAGTGTGATTTGTCGTTTCCAATGCCGTTAATTGCTTTTAGTTTTTGTAGGAAAGTTCCCCCTCTGCCTATGTAGTTAGCTCGATTCCAGGTATAGCTCTTAATGGGCATGTAACCATAGGCGGGAACTATTCTTTTTATCTCAGGCTGGTAATCCTTACCAAATAAGCAATTGCAATAGCTAAAAGCAACCTATTTCATTCCCGTTGTGGCGTACTTCCTCTTCTCCTTTTCTTCTTTCTATCTATGACGAGATTGTTGGAGTGCCATTGCCTGTATTTGTTCTTTATCTACTGATATGTCTTCCTTGATTGATTGTTTTTCTACGATAGAATTGTTAATGGACTTCTAAGCTATGTTCAAAATGCAGCTAATTAACTTCAAGAAGTTAGGGGACTATCTACTAATTATTTGAAAAATAAATGAAAATTAGTGGTCTAAACAGAGTTATTGGCAAAGTAAATCTTACATTTGGCAGCAAAGGACTTTTACGTGTAAATAAATGTATGGAATTTGTGGTTAGTTATGTGTTGGCTTTTGTTTGATTGAGAACCTAGTAAAGTGGGGATCTTAGTAGCTCAATTGGTTGGCTACCTGAAATTTCACCTTGTTGGTGAGGGTTCGATGTCCCACCTTGTAATCTCCTCCCCCATTTCCCCTTTTATTAAAAATAAAAGAAGAGAGAACCTGGAAACTACTAAACTTGTAGAAATTACTTAGTTGTTAACCATATTAGTATATTTTTCTTACTATTAAGATGTTTCAGATTTCAGAAAACACATTTAAATTGTGAGGCATCCGTCGTCACTTTCCCTAGTCTCTTTAAAAGCAAAAAGTGAAAAGCGACAAAGCTTGAAGCAAAACGTGACAAGTAGAAGCGCAAACTTCTTGAAATGAAGTGGACAATTTATGGAAAAGTGAAAACAATAAGTATCAACTATATATGAATTTACTACTTTAATAATCAATATGTAATTGACCTAACTAATTAATGTCCAATATTCAGTAATGCAGATATTGATCCATTTCCCCAAAATTGAGATTTAAAGAACCGACTGCTTCTTTTTGTGGATCACTTTGCGTCATTGTTTGAAAAACACTCTTCTCATAAGTGCATTTGCTTTGTCCTTGAAGGGATAGTTTCTCGCTTAGCGTAACAATTGCTATTATTAACATTCATTCTCCCCTCCTTGAAGTCTACTATTAGAAAGTTTTGAGGTCTATTTCGAAGTTGCCAGCTAAGAAATTCGTAATATTCACGAAAATATGTTGTTATAGATGTGTAATATATAAATTGATTGTATCTATTTTCTTTTCCATAAAAAATATTAATTGATTGTGTATTTTGTTTCATAAAAAATTAATTGATTGTACGTCATTTTTGGTGGACAAGATTTAGGCTAGGACCTCCAATCAGGGCAATAGTACAACTATTTGTTTGTAAGTTACATTCATTAATTTGATAAATATTAAAGTTTGTAGTGTACTTTTCATTAATACTTCCTTTACTGCAATTTTAGGATCCTTCTTTTGTTGATAATTTCTTATAGATTGCCAGAAAAGTAACACACACACAGACAAATCCAAATACATAAGCGGCCCCTTCAAGTAGTTCGAATTTTCATTTTGACACTTGAATTAAAACTTATTCCTAGTAGACCCTTCAACACCTATCAAATTGCGTCTATTGAACACAAAAGATGACATGTCACATTGTGTAAGTTACACTTTTTTTTTTTTTTTTTGATGACAAGGGAAACCCGCAGCCGCTACCCTTTGGGTGCGCACAGGGTAAAACTCTCGCTCCTATGCAATAGCTCGCAAACCACATAGGAGAGGTAATCCGCACTAGGCAAGCCTGGTGCGACGAGCTCGACCCAGAAGGCAAGCCCCTTGCTTTCGCTGGCAAGGGCTTCTTTTGAGTGCGTGAAACAATGAAAAATGTTTTTTTTTAAAATTGCAAAACATCTCCTTTTTCAAATCCACCATGTAACCACCAGATCACCTCCTATCCTCATCCATTACTGAAATTTAAATCATTTGGATGATGCCTGGAAAATAGAAATGTAGAATAGCTAGATAATCCATAATATCTGATATTATTAGAGGAAAATCCAACTTGTAACATTTCTAGTGGAAATTTATATTCCAATAGCTGCTAAAAACCCAACTACTCTGTTGGCAAAGATTTTCATTTAAGCACTGAGAGCTATTATTCCTTAAACCAAAATCCCTTTACCAGAAGAAGAAAAAGAACAAATAAATGAAAAAATTGAGGGATGGAGGAGATTTGGTCAAATCTGTGAGGCTAATTGAAGTTTTATCTTTTGCATTACTACTGATTTCTTCTACTTTGGTAAGCATTTGTCTGGGAATCTCAACTGCCAATCCCTCCAATCTGAATTTTCCATATGTTTCGATTTCTCCTAATTTAGACAAAACATTTTGATATATCATCTATAATTAATAGATCACCCTATGGGAAAATTATATTAGTCACGAAAACCTCAATTCCACTATTGGCATCGGTTAATTTATCTCCTTCATTGACTGTGGTGGTTATACCACCTCCTCCTCAGACGTCGATGGTGTAGAGAATGTGAGTGATGAAGGATTAGTTGAAGTTGTGGACATTAAGGGTGTTGGTTATCAGATAGATGTAATGACAATTATGGTGGTAGGAATTTAGCGGCAATGGGTGCATTCACTGTCAATACGAGGTGGTTGCAGAAAATTTGGCATTTTGGATTCAAATACACAAATTAAGGAATAGAAGGATTTTGTTTCTTTTGTTATTATACACACAACACTCGTTTATTTGGTCCCCTTCTATGCCAGCGAGAATGTAAACCACACTTCATTCTAAAGTGAGATTGTTACTTTAAGTGTTTAATAGACACAATTTGATAGGTGTTAAAAGGTCTAATAGGACAACTCTTAGTTCAATTGTCAAAATGAAAAAAAATTGGGCAATTTAAGGGGCTGCTTAATACTCTGTGTGTGTAAGAGAGGTTGTAAATAATTTCTGCTAAACATGGGAGAATCCTTATATAACTACTAACTAGAGAAAAATATCGACCCCCACCCCTACACACAGCAAAAAAAGAAGAGAATCATTCAGAAAAGGAAGGAACTCCAATAGAATGTCTTCAATCAATTGACTATGCCTCTGTCTTACTAATTGGGGTTGGATTTTTGTATCATCTATGATTTTTTCCATCCTATTTACTATTTCATTCCAATATTAAATTATTCGTCTTGTAAGACAGTTTAGGGTTCTCCTAAAAGTAGAGGTTCTCTTTACACATTTCCAAAATGGTAGAGGTACTCTAAATCTAACACTTATTCCTACACTCACATACAAGTCTAACCAGTCTAAAAGGAATCCTGGTAAACATCAGATCTAATGTAATTGTAAAGAAACTAAACCATTAATTTCAACTAGTGTATATCACCAATGTTGATCCTTTCTTTTATTTGTTATGTGCTTAGCTAAGTTCTCATTGCCTTCGACAATTGTAGGTCTATTGAGGAACATCTCTCTTTTAGTGTCAATCATCATGTTGTCGCAAAAGGAGCTCTAAAGGAATAAAAAACTAAATCCCAGTTAGGCTAGAAATCTATATAGAGAATGCTAGATTCTCACCAGCACCTCCTACATTTCTGGTAGGTTCTTGCGTTTCAGTTACTTTTTCCTCTTCCCTCTAGGTACTCTTGCCTTAGTCCTTACCAATTGGAAATTGTTATACAAGCATAATCTATTCCCCTCTCGCTATTTATGCCTCTATTGACGTATAATTAAGTGCGACCAAGTGGAGGGTTTGTAATAACCATTAAGTGAAAATCATAATGCTATCTACCACTTTCTCATTGATGGATTCCTTGCTTTTTATGCATCTTTCTTTGTGAATATTTGTTGTGGTTAGGAATTTGCTTTCTAATTCTATCATTGTATCGAGTTTGTGAAACTGACTCTTGTTCCTTGTATACTTTTCTCTTTCTTCAACAATGCACAGCAATCGCGCTGCAGCATTTTTGCATCTGGTTAAACTTAGCAAAGCAATTGCTGATGCCGAAATGACGATCAATCTGAAACCAGAGTGGGAAAAGGTATGCTTCCAGAAAATGTGTGAACTTGTTGTTATCAGAGCAAAGTTTTTCTGCTTGTAAAATCACTCAATTGTACGTGTAGGGTTATTTCAGGAAAGGATGCATACTAGAGGCTATGGAACGCTACGAGGATGTATGTATAAATGTTTCCTCTTATTTATTGGAGAACTTTCGCATGTTCTGGTTTTGATATTTGTTATCGTGATGTAGGCCTTAGCTGCTTTCCAGATTGCATCAAAATACAATCCTCAAAGTTCGGAAGTATCCAAGAAGATAAAAATACTCACACAGTTGGCTAAAGATAAGAAGCGCACTGAAGAACTGGAGAACATGAGATCCAATGTTGACATGGCAAAACATTTTGATGCATTGAAATCTGAACTGGTCTGTGTCTTCTGCATATATTTTTAGAGACATATCTTTATCGAAATGTTAATGTATCTGTTGTCCGTGGAGCTTTAATTTTTTTTCTTTCTCTATGACTGCGGGTTCACTTTTTAATACGGTTTTGGTCATACTTCTAATTCATATAAACTGTGAAATATAACCTTCTCCTCACGCAGGTAAGATACTCGTTGCATCACCAGCTGTGTGATATAGCCCTAAATCTAATTTCTGGAAAATGTCTTTCCAGGAAGTTTCCGCATGAAAGATGTACTAAGCTTGATTCTCCTTTTGCAGTCTGAAAAATATGGAGCTGAAGATAGCTGGAAAGAGTTTTTCTCTTTCCATGTTGAAACAGTAGAGAATGCTGTTAAGTCATGGCATGAAACTTCAAAAGTGGACCCTAGAGTTTATTTCCTTCTGAACAAGGAGAAGACAGACACAGAGAAGTACGCTCCAGCTGTTAATATAGACAAGGTGTTAAAACTACTTCCAAAAGTTCTCCTCGTGCATTTTTTCCTTCCTCTCATATGTCTGAATTGAATTTGTGAGTTATAGGTTACATTGTCAAGTGCAGTTTGATATAACGTATACTATCTAACTGTGTGCTTTTATTCATGTGCTAGGCTTTTGAGTCACCCCAAACGCACAACAATTGTTTTTCATTTCTTCGACAGTATGCTGAAGATTCTTTTGCTCAAGCTGCGTGTTTAGTGACACCAAAAAGTATCATATCTTATCCACAGGTAAATTCAGTCATTGAATACTCTTTTGGGCACCCCCCCCCAAAAAAAAAAAAACCAAATTAAAAAAAAAGAAAAAATTAACTCCTCGGAAAGAGGATATTAGGTGGTTGTGTGATCATGGAATGAGGAAGCAGAAAAAGATTAAAGTTTTTGCTTTCTTTCTTCAATTTGCGATAAAGCACGAAAGTTGCATACAGATACTGGATTCTGCAATCTAGAGTCAATATGCTTCTAAGAACACAGATAACCTCTTAGAACAGTTTTTCCTATGGATTCATGCACTGAAAGGGTAAAGAGGTAATTAGCTTATTAGCTGTGTACAAGTTGGTCTAGATACCATTGTTATTAAAACAAGAGGTTATTAGCTTAATCTTATTCCAAATTAACCAATATTTGATCTCTCTGAGTATCTATAAGAAGCATCATAGTCTGTTAGAAGCCTTGTCAGGTGAAAATAATAATCTGTCAGCGACTATAATTGAGTCAACTGAAGGGGAGCCTTGGAGCAATGGTAAAGTTGTCTTCACGTGACCTAGTCACTAACATATTATTATTTTCACCTGACAAGACTTCTAACAAACTTTGATGGGTTTGAGCCGGGGAGGCAGCCACTAAGGCTTGCATTGGGGAAGGCTGTTTACATCACATCCCTTGGGGTGCGGCCCTTTCCTGGACCCTGCCAACCTGGGATGCTTTGTGCACTGGGCTGCCTTTTACTGTAATTGTTTCAACTGATTTGTCTTTGCTTTATGAATACTGAATGTTGGTTCTATACTTCCATTCTATAACTTAATTGGATTCAAACACCCTAACCTTTGTAGGCTTACATTTTAATTCTATTAGGTAGCATAGACCCTTCTAGGTTTGCATTTAATTTGTGCCTTGTTCTATTAGCATCATTGTAAGTCGCGGTCAAAGCAAAGAAAAAGATGCCAAAAATGATTCACTTCAGCTTCTAGCTCGCTTAGCTTGGTTCAGACAAACACAAGCCAAAGGAAGTTGAAATCAAGAATGAACTTGACTTGTCTCTTTGGGAGAGTGGTAAAGGTGATCTTGACCATTGATGGTTTAGTATCATGTTGGTGTCTGGTGTGAATCAAAGACAACATTGTATTTATATATGCAGTTTTTGCAATTGTTTTATTCTTTCATGATTGTTTGACCCTCAATGATGTGATCTGACAGGTTTGGAAAGGTCAAGGATCAAGAAAATGGAAGCATGGACAAAATGATGGAATTTTCGTCCAATTTGAATCTCCTCTAGTGCGGAGGTTGTGGTTTATCCCTAGCTCCACTGAGAAAGGCAAAACATTATGCAGGTCTGTTCCCTTTGTCTTAGCCAAAATACAAGCACACAGAAAACGAGAAAAAAATTTGGATGTCACAGCCACAGCATGCATTTGCATGTGCACCTTATCTATTTTAATAAAATGCATTACAAATGCTATTATTCCTTTAATAGATACAATACTTAGCATATTCGAACGCGTGACTTCAATATGTGTCTTGAGCTTACCAGCTTATCAAATGCAAAAGGATAATAGCTTATGATTTTTATGTTCATGTACATCAAGTATGGGCTAAACTCTTGACACGTGAGAAATTAGATAAAACAAATGAGCAATTCAACTGACTCTGCATTTCTGGATTTTCTTTCACCTGTGTTGCCTGTGAACATTCCTGTTTAACTTGGGGAACCATCCTTCTGAACTTTTCCATATTTGTTTCGCCATGTGGTGGCTGAGGATTTCAACTTTATACATGAGTTGAGGAAGTTAATGCTTTTGAAGCCATTTAATCTCTTGCTGTAATTATTGCGTGTTAGAAGCACATTATCAATTCGGACTTGTTAAATATATATCCACGTTTAAGAAAAAACTGTGGGAAATATGTTTAAGTGGCAGCATCTTCTTTCCATGAAGAAATTAACAGATAATATCTTTTTGAATAATGAGATCGTTTTGCATAATTGTGCTTGTCGAGCAATTAGAGCTGATTGTATATAATTTAAGTACACATGCTTAATTTTCGAAGGAATGATTCACAAGTATGCAAATTCAATTCGAGGCATCGGTTCCTTCTTCCTATACTGGGTGATGACCCTGTGGATTAACTAACTCTATCTTCAATTTTCAGGGATCCAGTGCCTTTGGATATTAGTGCACATGAAATTCTTCCGCGTGTATTCAAGTAAGAATAGTTAAGATAATCGCAGTTCCATATCTTGGGTTAGCTCTTTGTGGGATCGTGCTGGGGAGAAAATGGGCCTGTTAACTACGAGGAAAAGCACGAACGGTACATCACATCTTTTTATTGGATTGGCGCAATATGTGGGAAGCTGTCAAACTCCGCAGTTCTCTTATATTGGTGAGGTAGGTTATGTTAGCTGTCAAGATATCAAAATCTTTTGAAGTTTTCCTATAGTAGATTAGAATTTCTGAGTGTCGCGTAACCCTCTGTATTTTCATTTTACTTTCACTCTGTTTGTTGGCTGTTTGATCTGGCATTGAGTTTCTTAGAAGTCATTTTTTCAATCGTTTTCGGATTGGAACTCTTGTAAATTTGCGTGGCAGGAAGCAATGTTGCTGTTGTTACCTTAACTTGATTTCTCTCTACCTGAAAGTATATTGGAGTTTGTTTTGCAATTTTCATCACTGTTATCCAGCCTCTTTTTAACTTTCCCTTTCTTGGATGTATTTTTGGCATCCCATATCTTGGTATATATTTGGTTCAACTTTTGTATATACTTCCTTTTCCCTAGTAGAACTCTTAAGTAGAAAAGTTTTCTTTAGTTTACTCCAGTGCTTTAAACCCTTGGAGCAACGATAAACTTGTCTCCTAGTAACCTATAGGCTATGATTTCGAACCATGGAATCAACCACCAATGGTGGCGTCAGGGGAGACTGCTTATGTTACACCCCCTTTGTGGTTTGATCATTTCCCAAACCCTGTGAGGGGATGTTTCGTCTGCTAGACTGTCTTTTTTACAGTTCTCGAGTCGTGGAATAAGTCACTAGATTGCCTTTGATCATTGTACTTGGAATCTTTTCATCCTTTTTTGAAAAACAGATGAAGGGTGTGTTCGATAAGGAGGATTTTTTTTTCCAATTTTTCATGTTCGGTTGATCGTATTTTTTGAAAATCTTTTTCTACATATCGATGGTGTCCACCTCACCCTTCAACACGCTTCATCTTCACTCCCATTCCTTAGCTCGCCACCACCACATCTTTATCCTCACCTCTCATAGTATCATTTAGATTATATACAAATGCTTTTAGGATAATATTTTTTTACTTACATATCAAACACGAAAATTATTTTTCTAGATAACATATTCTGAAGAGAAGTAGAATAGTAGAGCACTGGAATATTAAAGCAACTTCCAATAACTTAAAACACATGAAATTTTACAGAATTGCATTAGGGTAAATAAACAAGCTCCTTATATGTTTCACTTGGTGAAACTGTAAAAATAAATTACTTAATACTAATACACTTGCATTATTTTAATGACCATCATTAATCTGATTGATCATTTATACATTATCATCTGGAGTTACTGAAGAATCAATTCTCTTTGATTGAAACTTGCAATTATGAAGAATATAATTGCATGCATTTACTGCTTCACCAATTGTTAAATAAATCCATTCTTTCCCAATTTTGTCTATGAAATTTGACTTGTCCAACTTCTTCATCACTTCCCCTCCAGGATTTGCCAATAAAACCTGAACCAGTAGCGGAGTCAGAATTATCACTACGGGAATTAAAAAACATACAAAGATCTATCTGCACAGTATAATTTTCCGATGAAGGAGTATATTTCTAGTTTGTACCTTAAGGCATCGTCTATCTGCATTTCTTTTCACTTCCTCAAGCATACTAATTCCACTTGTATCAATGTTTCCAACAGCTACATTAATAGGATTAATGTCAGCACTAAAACATTAACAAGATTTGATTAAAAAATAAAATTAACATTTAATAATGACAATTTTTTTTAATCTTGAATTAACACTAATTAATTAATTACCACTCATATCCAATATGACATATTGTAGCTCAATTTCTGTTGATGTCCTTTGCTTCTCTTCTTCTTCATCTATCCATCTTGATATCCTAAGATATTCCAACAACCCATAGTTTAATAATTAACAAGATAAAATTCATAAATAACCACTTTTCAAACTCGTAATTGAGAAAATAGTCATTGTCATAGAGTTTTACCAGTAAAATTTGAAACTCCACGAAAATGACTATTTTAAAAAGATATGATGTAAAAGTGACTAGTGAACGTTATTTCTCCGTTATTGTTACCTTTCCCTTAAATAACTTGCATTAGCAAAATAAATTGGGGAATCAATGTGGATGATGAGAACTCCTGGAACACTGCTTGCTGCTGAATATTGTTCAATATTTCTATATGTCATTGAATTAGGTATTTTACCTAAAACAAATGTTTTAGGCCTTGCTACAAATAAAAGTATCCTAAGTAATGACATTGCCACCTAAGTCACACATAACAAAAAAAAACATAATTAACATTAGTGGAAACTCAATTTTTCGAAAAGAGATACATCGTCATAATCAGGTAACTTAAAAGATAATTACATATGTTTGAGGTACTTACCGCGACTATTAGGCCAACTTCAACGCTACCAAAGACGACTCCAATATACGAGCTAATGCATACGAGGAAATCGTATTTATCAACTTTCCATAAATGGATAGCAGCATTGTAGTCAATAATGCCAAGCATGGCTGAAATTATGATGGAGGAAAGAACAACAAGAGGTGTGTAATGGAATAATGGTGTGAGTAACAACAATGTTATCATCACAGCTATTGACATTACTATGTTGGACACTGTTGTTTTACATCCTGCATTGTAATTTACCGCGGTTCGCGAAAATGGTCCTGAAAAAAAAGGGGGGAAATTAAGTAAGAAATCGGACTATATACTAAAATTCTTTTATCATGGATATGAATATGTGGTTCGATTAATGAAAAAAGTTAGTTTGCTTAAAGCGATTGCCATGAGTAAACATATATACTAGCAAAAATGTATAATAACTGTATAACTTATGTTATATATACACTGATTATACACCAACGATAACTAAAAATTGTTACGACTAGACCAATGATTATATATTTTTAGTCGTCTGGCTAAAAATGTTAAGATCCCTATCCTATAATTGATGAGGGTAATGGAGGAAATTTATTAATGGGCCTGATTATGGAACTTGATTGGGCTTGTGTTTTCTTGAATAGTTTGGATTGGGCCTACCTGTGGTTAAGTAACAAGAGGTGCAAGAACCAACAATGTTCATAAGCCCAAAAGCAATCATTTCTTTGTTTCCATCAATATCATAGTTTTCAAGTATGGCAAAACTCCTTCCAACTGCTATTCCTTCCTGTAATATTTAATATAATAATTTCATTAGTCAGTAATAATAAAAATAAATAATGCAAATTGGTATTGAACAAATAAAATGTTGTTCTATTGTTTTTAAGTACCTTCGCGTAAAAGATATGAGTTACAAGTGTGCAACTTTACTAGTAGTATATATCTGTCTTATTTTTAAGATTACAAATATAGATAACATAGTTTAGAAATAAAGTCACGAGTCACCAGTGTACGATAAAATAACAAAGATGACTATGTCATTGTTTTTGTTTCTTCATAGACCTTTTCCCCAAATATCTTCGAATTCGCGATAGAATGAGGTCATGAGAATTTAATGCAAATAAAAAATTGAGCAATTCAAACAGTGTAACCTTGACCTAAACTCCATATTTCTATTTAAAAATTAACTTATACGTGTATATCAATTGTCACGAATATAGTTGTTGTTCTATTTTAGATTCAAAATTTATAAATTTAAGACGAATTTAGTACTTACAGCCAAGGATATGATACTGGTGACAACTCCAGTCTTAATGGCAATTGCAAGATACTGTGAGCTAAACGCCAGTTCAGAATACGATGGTGGATTTATCCCCTTTTTCAAATGCCCAATCTGGCAAAAATTAAATCCAACAAAATTCCAAAAAATTAATTCACGGATATATTAGCCTCATGTACTATCTGATATTATAAAAATAATACAAGTACCATCACTAAAAAAAATAATTAATCATCCAAAAGAAACGTACAACATGTGAAAGTCACTACGTACTATGACTAATTAATTATTATATATGCACATGCAATTAATAAATTTAATTAATTAATTTTGAATTTTGAAGAATTATTATTATTACCACTTGAACACCATTTTTTTCAGCATGGGTGAAATAAACAAGAACACTTCCCAAAATTACAGATGTTAGAGGCGCCATAGCACTTATCCAGAAGAATTTTGGCTTCATTTTGCTCTGCCCACAAAAATAAACAAGTCCATATTAGTATCGCTACAACAAAAACAACTTTTAGCAATAATAAATATGCACAACAAAGAGTGTTAAATTTTTTACCGACATTAATTACTCTTTATTAGATATAATGTTGTTATAGACTATAAATTATACTTACAAAATATCTGGTCAGCAAGAGGAAGAAGAGGAAACAGCAACCTAGGACTCCACTTTCCCACCTCCACTGCAGTAAACAATAATAATAGACAAAAACATTTTAGAAACTAAAAGAATGAAAAAGAAAAAAAAAAGTCCATAAATTAAATTGGAGTTTGGTCAGATAGAGCGATAAATACTCCTTCATTTTCACTAAAGGTCTCGAACAAAGTTGTACATCTCGATGCAAATACAAATTATTTGGAGCGCAAAACAAGTAACAGACATCGAGCAAGAATAATGTTATAAAGGAGTTACGTACGTACCTGGTGGATTTGGGTAAAGATAGAAGTCATTACACTGACAATATCAGTTTGATGGGTGAAATGAACGAGGCCAAGTATTCCTTTCAATTGTTGTAAGCACACAACAGTGGCTGCTCCACCCATGAATCCCAATATTGTTGCGTGAGACAGAAAATCCACTATAAACCCTAGCCTGTATATATATATCATCATGACAAAAATATACGGGTGCACGTGTCAGATTCGCTAATAGTAGTGTATTTTTAGAGAATCAGACACGAATCCATGCAACTTAGGTCTTTGAGCATGTACCTCATGGCAATTAATGTGAGAGGGGGATCCAGAATTTTAGCGTTAGTTAAAATACAATTAAAAGTACGTACGTTATGTGTGATAATGAATGTAAACCCATTTTAGTTAATTAAATTTTCAACACGCCCCTCATGTGTGGGCTTAATTCTTTTTTCATGGGCCAAGAACGTCAAAATTCTTTTCGATATGGGTGACAGTGAGATTCGATCTCAGAACCTCTGCCTAGGTAGCATGTTGAAGTGTGTGACCATCTCATCTAAAAGCTTAAACTGTTCGAAAAAACACATTTATATTAGTTAATCATATTCTCAACAGTAAGGAACTGACCTTAAGAAGCCTAAAGAAGCTTGGAAAACTCCAGCAAAGAAAGTAGCAGTAAACACCAATTGAAGATAAAGCTTTGGATTTTCATGAGGATTAACAACTTTCCCAAGCATGGCAGAAATGAGAAGTGATGGAACTGCCACATTCCCTATTGCCAAATGCTTTGAACTTCCCAACATAGCATATATCAATGGTGGCACAAAGCTTGAATCTGCACATCACATATGTTTAAGACCACAAGATTAAAAAAAAAATATTTTAACACATTAACTACAAGATTCAAACGTCTCTCGTCCTAGCTTGTCCAAAATCTAGTCAAACTAAGACACATGTAATGAACAGAGAGAGTAATATCATGTTGTAACTTAGACATCAAGTCATGACTAGTAAAGTTATATATAACCATAAGTCCATAATTATAATCCCTTTAGTGTACATATTTTAAGTAACATTGTCATGTCAGCTAAATTTACTATAGACCTGCATACCTAATATTCATTAATCTGATAGTGTAACAATTCTTTTACGTTATCAGTATATAAGTTAAAACACATATTTTAAAGACGGGATCGAGTAGTATATCTTGATGGATGGTCTATCAGTAACAGTCTTTCTATCTTCTTTCTATCTGGACAAGTTAGAAACTTACAAAGTCCAATAACAGGAGGCAAGTTAGCCAAGCCAGCATAACTAATCCCTTGAGGAACAGCAAGACTAGCAATTGTAATTCCAGCAATAATATCAGCTTTAAATAATTGAAGTGTATAACGAGGAGCCCAATCTAATATTGGTACAAAATATTGAAAACCCAAAGAAATTTTTTTGGAAAGTGGTTGATTCTTGAATTTTCTAAAAGGGTCATCAGGAAATAATGTTTCTTTCACATTAGATTTGAGTGTCTTCAAGAATGGCTTTGGTGGTGGAATTTCAACCCTTTGATAATGATGATGAGAATATTGATCATCAAAATCAGCATTAATACCCATAATTTTATGCTAATTAATGAAAGATTAAGTGATGATTAAAATCACCAAGAACTTGACTACTTATAATGTATGAGATTCAATGAGAAAAAGAGATGTTGATGTAAATGAGAAATTGGTTTTGATTTCTTATGCATATTGGGACTTATATAGAAGATGTCTATATATAGAGAGCCAAGAGAAGGTGGAGTGAAGTGGAGTGCCTTTTTCCCTATTTCAAAACTCTTACTAATCCCTCCGTTTCAATTTACAAGACATATTTTTCTTTTTAGTATTCTCTCTGTTTTATATTCGTTGTCCACTTTCTCCTTTATGCACACTCTTTGTATGTATATGAACAAAGCTGTAGTTTTACTAGTTTATCCTTTAAGAAACGTCTTTAGAACTTTATAAAAAAAATTACGTTGTCAGAAAATAATTAACTATAAGGATAAAATAAAAAAAATTAAATCAATTGTATCTTGATTTTTATAAATTGACAAGTAATTTTGAGATAATATTTATAGTAATGTGGATAACTAATATAAAACGAAGACAATATATCCAAAAAAGAACGTTATCGTTTTTATAATTAGAAATAACTAATCTTCAAAAAAAATTCTTTTACTATTTATGAAATAATTTAATTCACATAAATTTTTAGAGCAAGTCAAACAATGCCACAAAAAGTGATACCTAAAGAATATTTATTTTGTTACGTATTCTTTTTGTGTGTTAGGGTTCCATACTTTCATTGATAACCTCTCAAATTAAAGAGTTAGGGGATTGACATGACTAATCTTTGAGCTAACACACAAAGGTGAGAATTTTTTGATGGGACGCATAGAGACATCTCATCCATGAAATTGTTGTCACGCTATCAACAAAAGTCAAAAATCGAATAGAACGTTCTAATAAAGACAATTCTGTATTAAATAATTTGAATTCGAGATCTCTGATAATTCTATTTTATTGGGTGACACGTGTCAACTAGTCAACGGCTTAGCTAATCACAACCTTATTGGTATTCCAGCTAAGTGTAAGGTCACATTGTCTCTCATTACCAAATAGATTTTTAGAGCTCAAGGTTTTGTTGCCTACCTTACCATTCAAAAAAATACTCACGTGGACATGTGTGATTGGTTGATAAAGATCCACATAGGACACGTGGCAGCGTTTTGGGAATTAGGAAGATACAAGAAATTAGGAATTATATCAACTTTTTGTCGAATCTTTAATACTATTCTTTTTCAGTGTAAGTATCTGATTAAATTAAACTTAGTTTATTAGTAAAGATAATTTGAACTTTTAACCCGCCAAAAAAGTGTTAATTGGTCTAAGCTTTTAACTAGTGAATTATGGGTGTTTAATGAGGATTTATACCAACTAGAACCTAACATATATGCTGACATTTTTTTTTATGTCAAATTATTGAGTTAATATTATCACACCTAACAATATTTTTAACCAAAAGTCACTCAAATTTATCTTATTATAGTCCACTATCAACATGTTTAATTCTGTGATATATACTAGTGACTTTTTTATTACAAGATTTTTTTAAAAATAATTTAAATAAAGTTGAGTGATTTTTTAATCACTAAAAATAATTTAGTGATTTTGGTGCAATATTAATGTAAAGGTTGAGTTTTTGCCTTTTGTTTTCTTGGGGTTCGGTACTAGCTTTGAAGTCTGACTAATTTAAATTTGCGTTGGAAAATATTACTATGGAGATAAAATGTTCACTATCAAAGACAATTCAATTCTCATAGTTCAACTTCAAAACTTTAATAGTGAAAACATTAAGCATCTATCCACGATAATATAATTATATATAGTTCTCTATCAAAAATTAATTCACCAATAATTTGGAATTTCTAGATGGATGATCTTGATAGATTCCAAGGGTGATTTTTAATTATAGAGTATGTATGTAACTTTAAAATCTCTATGGTAACTTTGATTATACAAATGGGGTTCACTTTTAGTTATTTAATCAGATGTAGATCTTCTGATTATAAGATATTCTCAATTCCTTATAGTAACAAAAATAAATTACTATTATTTTTTGTCCAAGCAAAACTATATTATAATTGATGAATGTATAGAAAAAACCTAAATGCAAACTCAGCAACTTGAAAAAGCATTAGCTAACCAATATGTGTGTTTCATGTGCCATCAAGTATTAACCATATCAGATAAATGGATTTGACAATATAGACAAGAATCAAAATAACTATTAAAAATTACATGCACGTTGAGAAGTTTCAATACAATTTTTATTTGAATAAAAAAGTGTTAGTGGAATGTGTAATAATAATATAGGTTGTAGAGCAATATAGATGTTTGGGATCGTAGCTACAAAATAAGTCCTAACTAAATATATCCTAACAAAAACTTCATAATTTACTACTATATAATATTAATGTGATATGCTTATATATTTAGATCATGTCTTCTACATTTTTAATTACATATTATTTGCAATAATTATAGCTCTTTTTCTCACTAGTTCCTTTAATTTTGGGGGAGCAAAAAGGACAAGAAAAAATTGTTGGGGGAAAAGTAGTATGAAACTTCAATAAAAAAAATTTGTTGAATCACACTGTTGTTTGGATGGCTGTCATCCACGGTATTATATTGTGTTGTTAGTTTAAATGCAATATTTTTTATTGTTATATTATTGGAATTTTATCATATTGTATTGTTAAATCTATTTTATATAACAGCGAATTAAAGTTCAATTTTATGTAATGATTGATTTAGTGTAGTTAGGGGTGTTCGTGGTTCGGTTTGGATTGGTTATTGATCAAAACAAAATCAAACCAATCTAGTCGATTTTTAAATTTTCTAAAACCAAACCAAACCAAATGGAAAAAATAACCATTGGTTTGGTTATTGTCGGTCTGGTTCAATTTTTCTGGTTTATTCGGTTTGAAAGTAATGATTTTTTTAGAGCGTACGTATCTCGATAGACACAAATACCTAGTACATGAACAATCCACAGAAAAGCTAATGTCGGTTTAGTTAAGCAATTAAGCAATACTAGAGTTATCATTACACGAACAAAGTAATTCAATTAAGAGAAAGTGTGACTATTTTATGTGAAGTAGGGTAGATAAAGACTAAAGTGAATTTTGATGAACGTGGACTTAGAATTGTTATAGTTGGGCTAAAGTGTTGAGCTTGAGAAAATGGTAAATTTAAAGACTTAAGTTAATTAAAATATTTATATTTTATTTATGAATAATATATAAATAATTATAAAATTTATATATCTAATTTATCGGTTCGATTTGGTTATTTTTGCGGTAAAATCAAAACCAAACTAAATAGTATCGGTTTTCAAAATTTAAAACCAAACCTAACCAAACCAAATCAAATATCGATTTTTTTAATCAATTTGGTTAGGATTGCGGTTCGATTTGATTTTTTAACCATAACTCAATAAATAGTTTATTAATAGTTCATTAGAATTACTCAATAAATCGATTGATTGTAATTTTAGTGATACTATAAAAAAAAATCAAGTAATTTCTTTTGAACGAAGATGGATGATACAACTCTTATTAATTTAACAGTTTAGAGTTACTCAATAAATCAATTGATTATAATGGTTGGACTGACTTAACAAAATAACGTTTTCCTAAATTAAAAAAAAACAAACATGAAAGCACTAGTAAAAATATGGGTACGAAATCCACTATGATCAATAATGGAGATATTCAATGATTATATATTATAAGGTGCAAGAGCACAATAATCACACGCAAGACCAACCATGTGGAAGATGCTCGCTCATCCAATAAATTCACAACAAAAATCACCTTCTACAGTACAAGCTCAGAACCACAAAAAAAAAAAGTTGCAAATTTTATCGCTAATTAATTATTAAATAACTCGCGATTTTAAACCTATCATGATATTTTTATGACTAGGAAAAATAAGAAATGTAAAATTAATTGTTTTCAAATGAAACATAGTGAGTGCATATATATATATATATATATATATGTCTAAATGTTTTTTTTTTAATTTTAATATTTATTAATAAGTAAATTGGTATATATATAGTGTTACAATAAGTAGTGTGTCGTCATTTTATTTTTTGCACCTATTGAGTTAGCATTAATTCTTGATCAATATTTGTTTATGGAGTTGTTGAATATTCAGAATATTCTCTTTGATTAAAGTGATGTTTTTCTGTGGACAGGAAATCAAGTTTATAGTGTTTGGTTATATAAGCCATGTGGGAGTGTATCGGTATAGTTCCATGCACTTAATGTAGTCTATTTTTTTTCTACTTGGAGTCGGAGTCAGTATTAGCGTCCCGACTAAATTTGGATCGCGCACTGCAGGTTATATTTGGGTGTGCGCTTCCAATAAAAAAAAATTCATATCCAGGGCTCGGATCCGAGACCTCTGATTAAGGGTGAAACAGCCCCAGCACAACCCATGTTGATAACATAGTCTATGTTGGTTTTGTGGTTGTGAATCTATTGTTGACACCCAATTTTGACCCTCCCCGATAGAAATTAATTCACGAGCTTCTTAATTTCCAAACGATTTAGAATAATTAGTTTTATAAAATTCAAATACTTTGCAAAGTCATCTTAAGTGATTTTGGTCGATTTTCACAATTTATAAATAATATATATTTCATGTAATTTTATATATCTATAATTAGTATATTTTATAAATATTTGGAAAATCATCTCGAAAAGATTTTATTTTAAATATTCTATTAAAAGTAGTTTAGTTATATAATAGTTTATATTTCAAAATCATTTAGTTTATAATTAAATTGATTATTTTATTTCGCTAAGATTAAGAAGTTCGTTAATTAAGTAATATTAATTTATCTTATTTGAGTTTTAGCTAATTTTATTAATAAATTCGAAATGGCTTAATTCAATTGGCTATAATCTAAACCCATTTAACCATTCCTAATCTAACCCTTTCCCCTTAAACGTGTTGTTATTTTGACTAATTATGTTAGGTATTATGACTTAATTGCTAATTTTCCCTTTAATAAATTATTTTGGGCCTTCTACCTCTTTCAGCCAACCCAAATCCAACACTCCCATACCCATACAAATCCAAACTAACAACTTACGTACAGCAGTACTAACCGACAACCCAACCCATTCCCATTCCCATTCCTCCTATTCCCAACTTAATCCATTTTCGCAAGCCCATCCTCAGAACCCCTGACCCGGCCCACTTTTTCAATTCTAAAGAGACCCAAATTTGTTTTTTCTCCAGTAGCAACGACAAACAGAGGAGGAACGGCGTCTTCACGCCAGTTCCAAACGCGACATACAACAGACGGACAGCAGTGTTGTTCCAGTCCAGAGCTTCTGCAAGAATCCTCCTTGCAGCTGCGGGACCATGCCACGTCGAGCAGCAAGGACAAATGAGTCGATCCCACTCGTTCATCTCCCTTTTCCTCTTCCGAAATTGAGTGAATTTTCAGAAAAAAAGTTGTTTATCCC
>NW_006239253.1:688592-699435 GCF_000226075.1 Solanum tuberosum | reverse complement strand
TTGACCATAGTCACAATATCCAACCAGGGCTGTAGCCACATTAATCGCATAGTGATCACTCAAACACCCTTAGTAAATAATATTGTGTATATAGGTCAAAAACAACTTTTCAGATATATATCCTGAAGTTTTGAACACCCTTAAGAAAAATTCTTAGCTTCGACATTGTATCCAACAGTTGCAAGCACATATTACCTTAAAAAGGAAGTCAATTGAGTTAAAAACTACAATAAGAAAGTAAAATATGGAAGATCTAACAGATCAAGAAACCAAATACCCATAAGATCTACTACAAACTACATCTCAAATTCCCAAAGTAATCCAGCAAAACACCACACAAAGATACTCACATTGTGCAAACCAATCATTCAGATCAGGACTTTGCAATTCTAGAAACATAAAGCACGCTTCATTCCAAAATCTAAATACATATACTCACTATAAAATTCCCAAAAAATACACCACATCAGATAAGAATGACTCACCAAAACAAAAACACATTGATTCAAATATAAACAGCCCATTCTTGACAAGTTTCAGCTATACTTTCAATGAAAACAGTAAACAAAACTTCAGCCGAGATAGAGAAGTTTCAGCTAAACAACCATTGATTCTACCTAATTCTAGCATAAAAAATGTTGAGATATAGCTAAGAATGTTTAATCAGTAAGCACAGAACAACAATGGTATGTTCAGAGTTAGCTTGGAGAGAAAATCGTGTTCTTCAAAATGACAGAAATTCCCAAGTGAAGAATCAGCCCTAATCAGCCCATTTATACTTATTTAGTGATTAATTCTCATGGTAATACAACTACAAGGTAGACTCCCAATAATCAACAAAAATCGAATCAACAACACAAGAATATCAAAACCCTAAGCTAAAATTTAGACTTTCAAAGATACACAAGAATATCAAAACCCTAAAGCTAAAATTTAAACTTTCAAAGATAGAATTTCTTACTTGATAAACCCATTCCAACAACCCTAAAGATTTAAGACGTGAGGCGTGTTCATCTGTGAAGCATTTTGTTCAATTTTCAACAATAAAATCTGACGAAACAGCTCTTCAACAAGGAATCTGTGAGGAAAATCGTGTTCTTCAGCTCTTCAATCTTCAACAAGGAATCTGTGAGGAAAGTTTCACAGAAATCTGTAAGGGAAATCTATCGTTCTTCAGTTTTTCAGACTTGAAGAAAACCGTATTGTGTTTGTGTTGCAAAGTGCAATTTTTTCTGATTTGGGGAAAACAAGTTTTAATGATTTATGAATTATTATTTTTGCCCAATAAAAATTGGAGGGAGAACAAGTTTTAATGTTAAAAATGTTGGAGGGAATATAATACTTGTGAAAATATTAAGGCCACAATTGTAATGTGTTGTTTTTACAATTATAAAAATAGGACACTTTAAAAGTGTGGCCATATATGTAAATAGTTATTGCCAATTATATCATATAGTAACAACGCTTATAAAGTGTAGCTTATACCGTTAAAGAGTACACTTTACAAGTGTTGCCAATATTATCGTAGCTAAAAGTTAAAAACTTGGGCTACGCTTTAAAAGCGTCCCCAAAAGTATTTTAGGCAACACTTTGAAAGTGTTGTCCAGAATTAGTGTGGCCGTAGGCCTAAAATGTTGTAGTGATACATGTGATAAACGAAATAACAAACACCTTTTTTTATGAAACATAAGTTTATATTTTCGTATCATAATATCCCACAAGTCATGTCGGGCCGCCAGTTTCTAGAGAACTTTTTAAAACGTGTGTTTTTGCTAGAATAACATTCAAAACTCAACACAAAAATGATCAAAAACACATCAAAATTCACAAAACACTAACACATTATTCAACTCAAAATAAAATAAAATATATATATGCCCCAAAAGTATTAAACTTCAGTATATCGCATAATTTAATTTCCAGGGAACTTGTATCCAACGAAGTAAATGTTCAATTAAATAAGGTAAAAGACTCTATAAATGTTACACAATTTATGTCGGAAGGACATACCATATTTAAGAGGGAAAAAAACTACAACATACAAACCCCATATATACTCTACCATACCACACTAGTTACCAAATATTTTTGGATAAATTACCTATATACACATCTTTATTTTCCATAATTTCCATCATTCCCTACCATTTCAACCTTAACACATGATTTCCTTCCCTTTTTCACTCCTTTAATCTCTCCCTAATTTCACTCTACAATCTTATCAGTTACAATTTTCATATCAATTTGAATTTTTTTCCTGATTTTTTCTTGTTCATCTTTTTCTAATATATATGTGTTCAGATTTTTAATGTATCTAGTTGTTTTTGTTTCTTAAATTAATGTATAATGTCTTTGTTTCAACATTATGATACATTACAATTTCATTATGTACAATGTATCATGTTCAAATTACTAAATTATCTTACGGTTATAGTTTGGGATACATTAAATAGATTTTTAATGTATCTAGTTAATTTTGTTTCTTAAATTAATGTATAATGCTTTTGTTTCAACACTATGATACATTACAATTTTATCATACACAGTGTATCGTGTTCAAATATTAATTTCGATACTTGATATAAAACGTCTACTACATATATCATTTATCATGTATGTAGGTGTTGCTATGCATCGGATACACAACATTCTATTCTTGCATGAACAAATACACAATTTTTTAGACATGATACATAAATTCGAATTTCGCTAATTGTATCTGATACGTAGCAACTACCAGATACATAAATAGTAATGTATTGATAAATCTATCCATCTCGAAAATAAAATTCAGAAAACGATTACACAAAATTATAAAAGGTATGAATGATCCATCAAAGGTATGGATCTCTTTAGAGTTTATGTTTGTTGTATCAATCCATAACGGATACATTGAAAATCCAAACTCTTGATTCTTCACCTCAACGATGTATCAGATCTCCAAATTTTTCCTCAACTCATCGATCTTTAATTCAGCTGCAATGGTTGATTTGAGATTCACAAATCAATATTTTGACCAACAACCATTTCATCACTTTTGTATCATTCATACCTCACCTCACTTTCTCAGATTCTGGAAGGATTTGCTTCAGATTACAAATTTGGCTAAACTTTAAATAGTTTAAATAACTAAAGTTTAAAGTATAAATGTAATAGTCACGACTTCTATGAATGAACTCAAAAAGAATTTTGCTTACAACTTGACTTAATCCAACTCTGTAGTGCAATGAATGGAAAGATTAAGGGCCTTATAAAAAGATTAGGACTTCAACTATTGAGGTGCTTATTATTTTAAAGTCCAAAGGGATAAAGTTGTGATGCCCCAAAGGTTAGACAGAGCAGACTATACCTTGGTAATTGAGCACGAGTCGTAATATATCGTATCAAAGTTGGTACCTCCCTTACTATGATGGCGGGACAAGTCTTAGTGAAGATGTTGAGCTCCTAAGAAAAATATCGCAATTCATGGATCGTTAATAGCAAAACTTGAAAAGGGGTTCACTTTAAAATTTGCCTACGAAAATTTCACATCAAAATAAAGAAAAAATATTTGATTCATATAAAGGTGAGTTGATCAATTGTAGAGACACTTTTTTTTTAATTAGTGTTCAAGGGGACAAACCTACGAGGCACTGGATTTTGAGGCCCAAACGTTAAATTGAATCGAACAATACCTCGACAATTAGGCTTGGATAGTTACAAGTCCAATGCCTCTTCAATTTGCTTTTCAACACTTAAAGTGAAAAAAATGGACGAAGATATATATGATATACGAAATAACAAACATCTTTTTTTATGGAACATAAGCTTATATTTTCGTATCATAATATCCCACAAGTCACATGTCGGGCCGCCAGTTTCTAAAGAACTTTTAAAACATGTTTGCTAGAATAAATTTAAAAACTCGACACAAAAATGGTCAAAAGCACATCAAAATTCACAAAACACTAACACATTATTCAACTCAAAATATAATAAACTATATGCCCCAAAAGTATTAAACTTAACTATATCGCATGATTTAATTTCTAGGAAACTTATATCCAACGAAGTAAATGTTCCATCAAATAAGGTAAAAGACTCTATAAATGTTACACAATTTATGTTGGAAGGACATACCATAGTTTTTTAAAAAAATAACTACAACATACAACAAAAACCCCATACCAGACTAGTTACCACATATTTTTTTTCTCTAAAAAGGATCAAAGAACGTATATGTTCTCAAAAGCACACCTTCAATTACCAAACACTACAACAAATTCTAAAAATGCTACATAATTTATGTTGCATAACTTAATTCTACAAAACTTATACCGAGCTTAGCAAAAATTTAACTTTGGAAGATAATTTTTTTTATATAAATATTACAAAAATTTATAGGGGGCGGGCGGGGTGGGGGGAAAATTTGAATAGGTAAAAGTAATTTGCTCCATAAATTTTCATTAAAATAAACAAGGGCAAAAATTAAGCACCTGAAATATAAGGGGTAAAAATTAAACACCAATCAATTTTAAAGGTAACCGGTGCAAAAACTTCATGCTTTTATCTTACTTTCTTTTTATTGGATTAATATGAATTTAACCTGATTATATACACTAGACACTCATAAACCTAGTAAATATAATTAGACACATATTGTCACCTGAAGAGACTAGTTTCACTATGATGCATTAAAGCATTGTTGATGTTTGCTTGTTTAGTGATAAAGTGTTGCATGAATGAGGCCTTTTTGTTACCTCTTATACATGTGCTTGAGGGATGAAGCCATTTGAAATTTCACTGTTATTGAATATGAGTCTGTTTAAGAAAAACTAGAAGTGATTTAGACTTTTTTCAAGTTAGAAACTAGACCAAGAAGACGTATTTATGACATGGACGCTACTATGTTATGTATATATTACGATGTATATGACGTATAACACATAAGATTTTCATGGATACATACAAGTTTACATGATATATATAACACTGTGAATATACTAGTAGGGGTAGCCATAGAAGCAATGGCTTTGGCCCTTAAAAAATAAGGCCTCAAATTATCCAATGGCAACATATCAAAATATAAGTATAACTTACATAAATTTCATAGTGTAAGGAGTAAATTACATATTTTCCCTACTCTTTTTATAATTACAATAATCCCTTAATTTTTACACAATCTGGATGCATAAGTCACTATCCGACTACATTAATGCTGATAAATTATGTATCAAGTTGTTACACTAGAAAGGGAAAAAACTGAGAAATCCAATTAAACTCTCATAAATTAAACTTACAAATAACATTTTTTTGTGTGATACATAACACATTGGTGATCAGTTGATACACATATGATACATGTAATACAGTTTGAAACCTATTGAATTTGATATATGTTATGTATCATGAACATATCAATTGATTTGTTACACAGTGATTTAGCTATAGAACATTAGGGTTTATGTATCAAGTGTATTTAATAGGTAATATGTACAAATACATAGTCTTCTAGTTGAATAAGTTTGGGTGTATGTATCTAGTAATAAAAAATTGACATTGATATGTATAATATACCTATTATTGGATCTGATATATATACACAGTGCTCTAGTTATAAAACATTATGATTTATGTATTAAGATTGAAGATATATGTATCTCGTTTATTTTGATTCTTAATTAGTCTTTGTTAGTGTTATCACTGATGTGATACATCACTGCTACAATAGCCTCTATTTTATGCAATGTTCATGTTGATATTTAAGGTATTGATACATAACTCTAAATTCTAATGTCGTTGAATCTTCGAGTAGTGTTTATCATGTTCAATATAAATGTAGTTGATACATAAATACTACCCAATGTATCATTTACATGTATCAAGTTATATAATATATCTTGGGATAAGGATCTGAAAAATACCCAACTTTGGTCGAATTTGCTGTTGCGATACTAAACTTTCATGAGGACCTATTACCTCCCAAGACTATTTAATACCGTATTTTTACCCCCTGAACAATTTAATAGTGTATTTTAAAGGTTGTCCCCACGTGGACACATTACTATTTATAATTTTGCATTATTTTTTATGTCCACGTGAGCAAATATATATGTTTAAAATACAGTATTAAATAGTCTAGGGAGGTAATAGGTCCTCATGAAAGTTTAGTATCGCAACAGCAAATTCGACCAAAGTTGGGTATTTTTCAGATCCTTATCCCAAGATATATTATATAACTTGATACATGTAAATGATACATTGGGTAGTATTTATGTATCAACTACATTTATATTGAACATGATAAACACTACTCGAAGATTCAACGACATTAGAATTTAGAGTTATGTATCAATACCTTAAATATCAACATGAACATTGCATAAAATAGAGGCTATTGTAGCAGTGATGTATCACATCAGTGATAACACTAACAAAGACTAATTAAGAATCAAAATAAACGAGATACATTGAAAAGTTGTATCTTTGATAGTGATGGTCGTGTAACGGCAGATCCAACTTTTTTTCTTTTTTTTGGGCGTTTTTCAACAATAGATTTAGAACTCGAGCATGCATCCTTCTTCCACTTCTCCGCTCTCAAATTCTTCATGATTAATGGATCATTTCGTTGTTTCGATCTATATTTCATAAAAAAAATTCCATCCTTGGGATCAAATTTGGGTAAGCCAACACTAAATGAAGGATCAGAATCCATATGTATCAAAAAATTGTAGATGAAAAAATTATTATTTTTTTATAAAAAAAACGATAATTGAGGAATTGGAAAGAAAAAAATTGATGAAGAAAAAATTCTACCTCTTTAGGAACTTGAAATCGATGAACTGGGGAGAGAATAGATTTAAAATTCAAATATGTAGTGATGGAGGTAACTGCTAATACATGAGAGTGATTTTAGGCGTGAAATTAACAACAAAAAGCGTTGGATTGGAAAGGTTGTGAGTGATGTATCTGGAAAAGGAGAGAAAAATAAGAAAAGATGGAATTTTGTAATATTTTGAAATGGTAGGAAATTTTAGAGAATATGGAAAAAAAAGGTTGTGTAGTTAGGTAGTTTCCCAAAATATAAATGTTTATATATTTATTGTTAGTATTGATTGCAATTATCTTAATAATTTGTTGTCAATCTTTTACCAATTACTATGCACATATTTTTAAAACTTTACTCAAATGTAGTTGTTGTTGTTATAATCAAAAGTTGTGGGCAATTAAATTTGCAGTTACTTCCTATTTCTTAATATGTCTTATTCACTTTAATTTCAATCAATCATATTTTGAAATTGGATTCTTAAGATAGTCTTCAATTCTTTAAGGTGTCTCTTAGACATATCAAGCTCAAGTTAATTAGATTATTAAATAATTAAATTTAAAAAGATATTGTCTTAACTTTGAATGTCTTCTAAAGTGTAACAATACTCAGACCTAGTTTTATAATTAAATCTAATATGAAATATATACAAGTAAAAATGATATTCTAATTGGTATATTTAATCAGATGAAGTCTAAATTTTATTTTTAATATTTCTACTACTTCTAGGATATTTTGATAGTTTTGTATAACAATTGATTCAAATGAAAAAAAATTCAAAACTATAATCAATAAGAATTTATCTGAGATATAAATATTTGTGGTATTATGTAACACATAATAATTTATATATGACTATTCGTATTACAAGAAATATTATACTAACGATTGAAAATAATAATAAATTATTATGTATTATAAAAATTTATGAGAATAATATATATACTAAATATTAAAGAAGTAGGAAAATTAAAGGGGAAGAAAGAAATTCTAAGTAATTAAGTAACATTTATGTCGCGCCCCATTTTTCGCAAAACGGGCTTTGTGCAACGACTTGACCACTTTTTTAGGTTTATTTTTAAAAAAGAGTCACCACCTAACAAATTAAAGACACGTTAGGGCACCAGTTTCAGACAATCAGAAAATCACAAAGGGCTCAACTCATCATAAGATCAGAAAATCACGAGCAATTTACTTTTAAGCCGAAATAACTTTCATATACAATAAGTATGCAAAAAACGATTTCTATACTAGACACCATACGTAAATGTATGAAATTGTGAGAAGATAGATGATAATAAAATAAGAACGAACCCAGATGGATCTAAATAGATCCGTCTTCAGTAGATCGAGACTTCAATACTTCGATTCGACCTAATCTTTGACCAGAACCTTGTTTGGAGCAGCAACGTTGGTTGTTATTCGCTTCGCCGGTGCTGCGCTACTTCGCCGGAATTGTTGCGCATATAGAATATGTTGAATCCTTTTAGACTTACACTTAGTACTCTAAGAGTCCTTATTTACATAAGCTTGTACTCTTATCAGACTCCTAGTCTACTTGATACATTGTACTTTGTATAACATTATATATAATACAAAAAGTTCTTACGTAGAACTCATCTTGGGAGAATAATAGCACAACTATTTCCATTTTTTTTTCCTTTTCTCATAGAACAATTTCATACCCAATCATCTCATCTTCTCAAACATATTCTACAATCCCTAATGTACCTGTAGCATCATCATCAGGTATTTCTGCCAGTCTCCCTCCTCTATCTTATTCATTCTCCACAGCCAACCTCTTTTCCTTATCAGACCTCTTCTCGTACTACTTTATCTGGTCCACTTGTTAGTAGTGTTGTTTAAAGAGAATGTGTCGCTGCAAAAAGCTATTAGTTTCTAGAAAAGAAAAAGAATTTATTAGTTTCGATTTTTTACTATAACTATATGAACAGTATTGAATTTCATTATATCTTAAGTTTACATGCTACTACAATCCGGGCCGACTCAACAAGATTTGGGGCCTAAAGCCAAATCTTAAAGAGGGGTTCTAGTATTTTTTTTAAAAAAGAAATCATCATATATCCTTTTATTTAAAATCTACTTTTCTAACCTTTTTAGATGCAAAGTTAGTAATTACTGTTTTATAATCGATTTGTTTTAGTAATTCCTTTTCAATTGATACTATAGTTAATCCATTCAATCTCTCTTGAGATATTGTTGATCTTAGATAAGATTTTATCAATTTTAGTTTCGAAAAAATTATTTCGGCTGAGGCAACAATTACAGGTATTGTTAACATTATTCTATAAGCAATACTTTTTTATTCAGAATTTTTATTATTTGTTAAAAATCTATCAAGGCTCCTTTTTGGAATTTATTTAATTCTTCAAGTTTTCTCTTTTTCTCTCTTTTTGTTAAACCGAAATCATATCTTCTAGTTGACATATTTAAATTGAATAATATTAATAATAACTAAAACAAGAATATATATACTTATGAAATAAGAATATCAACAATAACATATTTTCAAGAAAAACTATAAAATAAAGTTAGAATAATAATGTCACGACCCAAAAATTGACGTGATGGCACTCGTCTTATCCCGCCAAGACAAGTCAGCCTAAAACTTAACCTTTACAATAAAAATGCGGAAATTTTATAATCAACTCAAAAATACCCCCAAAATCTGGTTGTCACGTGTACAAGCCTCTAAAGTATTACAATTGAATCAAAAGAAAAATACAAGTCTCATATGACATTGTTTCTAGAGTAGAACAAGATCATAAACAAGAGTAAGAAGGATCGTTGAGAAGACAAACAACTACCTCACAAATCTCCCAGAAAGCCTTGGAAAAGAAGGGAATGACAAGTACCACAAAAATCAAGGCTCGTAACCTACAAAAATTTGTAGAAGCAAGGGGTGAGTACCACACCACACGGTACTCAGCAAGTAAACCTCTAAACACGAGCTAAGGGGATAGAATACAAGTCCTCCTTACACCCCAACCTAACCTTCACAACTACAATCTGTATAAAACCAGCCCAACCTAACAGTTCACAATTTACAAGCACATATCTAAACAACAACATTCTAACAATCATATATTCTCCACAACAAACTCAATATTTATCAGTCATAAGTTTCATTGAAAGGCACTCACAAGATCAGCAACACACAAGATCAAGTTCACCAATAATAAAGAAGTGCAATGCAACGAAATGCAATGCCAAGTATAGTGATGCATGTCTGACCTAATGATACACACCCGCTGTCTCTCAGTCCGGGACCCATGGGGGACATATCTGTCCATGCATCCATCGCGGCGCGCGATACGACCCTCGATAATAGTAACCATCGCGGAGCGCGATACGTCCCTCGAAATATAGTATCCGTCGCGGCGCGCGACACGTCCCTCGAAATATAGTATCCATCGCGGCGCGCGACACGTCCCTCGAAATATAGTATCCATCGCGGCGCGCGACACGTCCCTCGAAATATAGTATCCATCGCGGCGCGCGACACGTCCCTCGAAATATAGTATCCATCGCGGCGCGCGACACGTCCCTCGAAATATAGTATCCATCGCGGCGCGCGACACGTCCCTCGAAATATAGTATCCATCGCGGCGCGCGACACGTCCCTCGAAATATAGTATCCATCGCGGCGCGCGACACGTCCCTCGAAATATAGTATCCATCGCGGCGCGCGACACGTCCCTCGAAATATAGTATCCATCGCGGCGCGCGACACGTCCCTCGAAATATAGTATCCATCGCGGCGCGCGACACGTCCCTCGAAATATAGTATCCATCGCGGCGCGCGACACGTCCCTCGAAATATAGTATCCATCGCGGCGCGCGACACGTCCCTCGAAATATAGTATCCATCGCGGCGCGCGACACGTCCCTCGAAATATAGTATCCATCGCGGCGCGCGACACGTCCCTCGAAATATAGTATCCATCGCGGCGCGCGACACGTCCCTCGAAATATAGTATCCATCGCGGCGCGCGACACGTCCCTCGAAATATAGTA
>NW_006239253.1:603423-688460 GCF_000226075.1 Solanum tuberosum | reverse complement strand
AAATTAGTTTTCCTCTTTACTGTTTCCTTTCATTATTAAAATAATAATAATTAACAACTATCCTTTTGAACTCAAAGCATGTTCCAATTGCAAAATTAAGGAATTGTATGGATGTTACCTGATCGTGAAGTGGATCGTCTCTACGCCAGCCGGCGCTATACACAGGTAAGTTTCTTCCTTCTCTTTATTTTCTTTTCTAAATTAATTATGTATTAAAAGTAATAATCCCTACTAATCTATTTTAATATTTCAGATTTGACCCATTATTATTAAAAATAATCAAATTACCCGCACATTAATTAACTATAGTTAAATGACTATTCAAAATTTATCAAAAAATATGACCTCCAGGTCCGGGTCATTACAAATAAAATCTGACTCATGAATTTGATAAGTTAATAAAACAATATCAAAATAGTGTTGTGTTCCTTCAATATAATGATTGTTTGTTTCACATAAAAAGCAAATTTTGTTCTTTTGTAACTAGTAAGCAACAATAAAACAAAAGAAATTGTAGGAGAGAGTTCAACATTGAGAATAAAAATAATAAAATAGAGAATAAAAAATATGAGTATAAGGTAAATAATAATATAGGGTCAAACTTTTAGGTAGATAAATAAGAAAACACAATTTCCCACTTAAAGAAATTATTCCCAAAAAATGTTTCATTCCCTTAAAAAAAATGGGAAAACTAACTGTCATTTTTTTATACTTCTTACATGTTTTTTTTAAAAGAAAATTAAAAGTACATATAATTTTTTTTAATAATATATATATATATATATATATATATGAGTATTTTTTAAAAATAAATTGGGGCCCCCCAAAAATATGGGCCACAAGCGATTACTTTAGTGGGTGGTTAAGACGACTTTGACCACAACTAACCCTCGATCCAAACAAGTTGTGTCAGCTATGTGAATTCTCACTTTTTTTTATTTAAGCTCAACTTATGAAATATAAATTTACTTCTATTTTTAATATTTTTATTAATTAACTTTACTCTGACTAATTATAGATTACTCCTTTAGGACTCAATTTATACAAAAGGTGACACTTGTCTTATTTCTACATTAATGAACATGCAAATTTATGTGTCAGAATATATGCTTTCTGAGATTACGAGTACTTAAAACAACCAAATTACTTTTTCAATTTTTTTTCCATTCGGGATTTGGAGTCCACATTGGAACCCCGACTCAATTCGAATCGTGCACTGCTTCCTCCTCAATAAAAAAAACTCACCTTACCAATACAAAAGAAGAAAAAAAGATTTAGAATTATGAATGCTAGTTTTTGAAGATTTATTTTCTAAAACATATAATTAATAAGAAAAATATGAAAGAAAAGATAAGAAGTTGATGGGTACAACTTGCAATAATTTCACAATAGCATCACCTTTTCAACATCAAACCGACATTATATGTATTTATATTCATATATTAGTTTTCATGGGAGTAACTAATTATAGAAATTTTTTAAAAAAAAATAAGAGAAAAGGGATATTTTAAGTTATTAAGCCTTCAGTCTAAATTTATAATAATAATTTACTTACCCCAATTTTAAGGAGTGTTTGAAGCCAAGTTTAAACAGTGATTGAAGCTGCAAATCTTTATGATTCATAGCAAAAAACTCATATTTCTAGGTTTGATATCTAAAAAACAATGCGGTAAATCACAAAGTTAAAGTAATTTAACATTGAATTTGAAAAGACTGAGAGGAAAACAAAAGACAAGTGAAAGTTCCATAAACGCAAAAATAGAAAAGAAATCACACAAAGTTGAATCGGAACAAAGTTGAAAGGGTCAGTCCTGCCCCATCCGGCCCAAGCCTCGTGGCCAAGAAATTTGATGGGTTAGGTCAAGCAGGCCCTTCATTTTGGAGGGCCTGAAATACTCAACCCAACCCAATCTTACGAGGGTTGCGGGCTAGCCCCTTTTTTTTTTCAAACTTAAAATTCAATAACATCAAGAAAATGAGAGGATTTTCAAATCAAATATGACAAATAATGATGTTGTTTCAATAACAGTAGAAAAAAAATCTAGTTGATTAGGGTGTATCTAGGATACAAGATACACGAGATACATGTATCTGGTGTGATGTATCCCAGCTACGCGAGCGAGATAAGAGAGTGACGATCGAGTGAAATTGGAGGAAGGCGAGCGCGTGAGATTTGCCTATGTATCCTAAATACATGTGAATTCACTTGGATAGTATATCTAAAACAAATAAAACCAAATTTTGAGTCCATATATCTGAACGCACCAAAATCTGATAAGATTCGTAATATTACAACATTGTGTGCATCTAAGTAATTACCTCATACACTAGTGAGTTTTCTGTAAATTACCCTTATATAAATAGTTTTGGCCCATGGGCCTACCCCAATCAAGGACAATGACTTATATGAGTTAGGCTTATAAACCTTAATTTTAAATGAGTTTGAAAAATCTATCCCAACCGTTTCCCAATAACAGGTTAAGTTGGGCCGGTCCCATGGGATAAACCCATTTTAACGGCACTAAGATAGTATTTCTTTTTTTAAAAAGTTGACTTTAGATCTTCTATTTTATTGAGCTGCTCCTCTATACTTACTGGTATACATGAGATACATACAACGGAATACAATACGAAGTCATCTTAAACCTCAATTTTAATTAGAAATTTAGCTCAAATCTATTTCAAGTCATTTCCAAACATCTCCAAAATCTACATTCAAGTTCCTTAAAGACGTTTCAAATAAAAATCAATATCATCCAATCGAGACAAATCACAAATACACAAATTGAAAAATAAATCAAATAAGCTTCAATGTTTTTTCAGATTCTTATCTTCAAAATATCGATAGAAAACCCCCAAAAATTAATTAATATTCAGATCTAATAACAAAATCGACATAGAACCTAAAAAATAAGAAAAATTAACAATGCAACACCAAATCGATGTAGAACTAATGAAATTTTTTTAGTCGGAAAAGGAAGTAGTATAAAATGATTTATAGAAGATTTTACTGTTATGAAATATAAATTTTATAGCCTGAAATATGGGTATGTTGGATGCCAAATTCGTAAGTTAAAACTTTTTTATGTCATTTAGTAGGCCGACTTGTTAATGGTTCCCCAATTTTTTTTTGTTTTTTCACCCTGGTGACACTCTCTAACAAAGACGGCTCCATATCCAAGGGAACATGAACCCTGGATATGGAACTTGAACCCTAAACCTCTTAGTTAAAGATGAATGAGTACTTACCACTCCACCATGTATGATCCTTGTTGGTCCCAAAATCAATTTTACATAAGAAGAAATAAACAGAAAAGAAATTATAAAAAAAATGGCAAGGCAATCATCTATCATTTTATAAGACACAAAACAAAATTATACTGCTATTTTCAATATGCATTTTATTTTTTTTAAAATAATATATTTGCACAAAATAATATTAAGGCAATCAAATACTTAAAAGATGATACCAAAAATTAAGCTTCACTTTCAATAAATTAAAATTGGATATTAATTCCCTCATAGAAGCTAAAATAATCTAAATAATATCTTTTGCTTGTGTTCTTCATAGTCAATAGATAATCAAATGAATAATAGCTAAATTAACACGTGAGACTAGTGGACAGTGAATTATAGTTAGCCAAACATTATATATTTTGGTTTGTTGTTTCAATTTTTCTGCTTAATTTGAAGTACGAGAGTCGAACTAACTAATGTTTACTGTGAATTCAGACACAAATCTTCTACTATACTTCAAAAATAAAATTTACATATTTAAAAATAACATTTGAAAAATATATTAGAAAGTATTTTTAGATTTATCTACCATTCAATTGTTAATTAATACACATAAGCTACAAGGAAAATGAAAAAAAAAAACATTTGAGACAATGAATCACCAACTTACTAGTCCACATCAAACGTGCACATGAATGAATTATCCAGAAGTGATAAAATTACAAAATTAATTAATTATTTATTCTTTAGGCCTCTTTTATTTCTTTTGCGTTGTTAAGTAGGGTATATAAAAATAATACTGAATAACGTATATTAAAATATAAGAATTAATAATATTGAGATTGATTATGCTGATATAATTTTTATCGACGGTTTGTTGTGTTGTTCTAAATGGATAGGGTGTATTAGAATTTAATAACACATTGTATTACTAATGCTATAATTTAGGATGTATAAGAATAATACTGAATAATATATTCCAATTTTCAGACAAAAAGGATTACAATATAGTGGTATATTTGCTACCACATATCACACATGAGTCTGTTTGCCACTTCATATTGTCTCTCAATTCTTGGTCATGATTTTGCTTATCCATCCTCATTGGTTCTACCTTTTTTCCAATAAAAACTAAATTATAGTATAAAAAAGAAACAAATAGAATGTACAAGAAATAAATACACATGTTGGTGAATCCAAGAAGACCTTTCACCTTTGGTATACGTCTCGTATACATGCACTGTTTATTTGGGAAAACATTAATAAATTTATTAATTTATTGAAAAAATTGACGTTTTTTTTCCAAAAAAAAAAACTATGGATGACAAAAGAAATATTCTCCCCGTTTAAAAAAGAATGGCCTAACTTTCTTTTTAATCTGTTTAAAAAAGAATGACCCCTTTTCTTTTTCTGCAACACTTTAACTTCAATTTTCCATGTGGCATGTTTAAGGCCACAATATTAAAGGACATTTTGATACATTTGACATAACTTAATTTAAAACCACAAAATTAAAAAGTTTTCTTTATTTCTTAGATTTCGTTTCAAGTCAAACTAGGTCATTCTTTTTAAAACGGATGGAGTAATATGAAAAATAAAGACATAATTCACTTTATATATAACTTGATTTTTTTAATACCTTAATCCAATATTAAAGACCATTTGTTTTCTTGTGTATGTTTTAAACTACGGAAAAGGCTCAAAAATACCCTTAAACTATCGAAAATAACTCACATTTACCCTTAAACTATATTCCAGCTCAAAAGTACCCTTCCCGTCAAAGTATTGGGTCATTCTTACCCTTCTAATTAACAGAAGTATGTTAAGTGCCATGTGGATGCCACATGGACGCCACATAAACACCAAACAACTCCCACCTCCACATAGACTAATAAGATCCCTAATTACTAATTTGCCCTCATTTCTCTTAAGATACAATTTCACCCATTTCCCATTACTAGTTTTCCCCTCATTTCTCTTAAGATATGATTTCACTCATTTCTCCTCATTTTCGCTCTAGGGTTTCACAGATTTCACCTCATTTTGCGGTTGGGTTTCAAAGTTGATTTCGCAGGGAAGTTTGTTAGATGAAGAAATGGGTGAAATAGTTAAGAAACTGATGAGAGTACGAGTGTGTTCTGTAACACCCCAGAAATTTTTGAGCTTAGACCTGAACCATCCTTCGTAGTGAGGAAGTTTTTACCAAGGAATTCAAAATTTCTGAAGTGTTAAGGTCACTAGATATAGCACCTTCAGTTCCAAGAAGAACTAAAGAGAATTCATTCAAGTCATTCCTTAGTCCTTTAAGTTTTGGGTCAACTTCAAACGGCCATAACCTTCAGTACAAGATGAGTTAGATATCCCATAAGATATCAAATGAAAGGTATTTGAATTATCTTTCCAACGCCGCCAAATTTGCTAAGTTTTGAGTTTGAACGAGTGCGATATCCCCTTTTGAAGTCAGGCTATCCACATAAGGAAAGTTACCCAAAAATAGTGAGGGGTATTTTGGTCTTTTTTCTTACCCAATCAGATTTGATTCATTTTTTAGTAAGGTTTTAGGGGTCTAATCTGATTAGGTTCAGTTTTATAATCCTAATATACGCCAGGGTTTTAGTTGAGAGTTCAAGAAGGAAAAAAAAAAAAAAGGAGAGGATCAAAGCGTTCGTCGAGATTCTTACGTTTTGTTGCGGATTTTCGCCATGGGTTTAATCCCTAAGAGGTATGTAAGTTTCCATAGTGCTGGGTTCGTTCACCCACATGCCAAACATGATTTTCATATTTGAAATTCATCCATAAAGATTGAAAGATTTAAGTTCTTGTTAAGTGTTTTTGATGTTCTTTCTAAATCTTGTTTTGTTGGGGTTTTGACGAATTCTTGAGATGAAAGTTAGTGATTTGAGTATTTTGTTTTGAGTAGATTAGTGTGTACTTAGTTTGGGTAATTGAATCTAAGGAAAACTTGAGAAAAGAAATCGATTAAAAGCGATTTAGGATCAGAAAACGAGAGACGAAATTCATCGAAACTGTTTGGGGAATAGTGGCGCGATGCGCCACAGATGCGCCATTAGGGATGGCGTGGCACGCCAACAGTGCGCCAATATCATGTCTCTGAACCCTAGGGGCAGGCGCCCCGCGCCAGAAATCCGCCAGGGTCGCCTGCCCCAACTTCTATTCCGTCAGTTGTCCCGTTTGAGTCCCTTCTAAGTGTACCTTCACTCCCTTTGATTATAATCACTCTAAACTACTTCTAAACACCTAAAAATACATTCAAAACAATGAATCATAACCTTGAATTCATAACTCAAATTCAAGGTAGAGTTAAGAGTTAAGTTTTGAGAGTTCTTCCAAACATTTTAAGAAAATGTCTTTTGAGTCTTTTTGAGGAGTCTTCTACAATTTCTAATAACTTGTTTCAAGACTGAAGTAAGTGAGCATGGGAGTGAGGAGAATGTATTTATGAGTCTACTTTATCATCATGAGACCCTTCATATCATGAACCATAACTCCTAAATTCATAATTCACATTCAAGAGAGAGTTAAGAGTAGAGTTTAAGAAAGTCTTTGAGTTCAATTGTGAATCATTTGAGATCAACTATCGATTTGAACTAAGTTTTGAGCAAGTAGGTATGAGAATGAGAAGATTTGTATCCATGAATTCCATATTGTTATTTAGACCCTTGAGTCGAGTCGTTCATGCCCATAAATTCCGCATGAACTCCACAAGTGGAGTATCTTAGAGAGGAGTAGTATTTTCAAGTTCAAAGTCTTTAGCATTGAGTTCCTAACCCTTTTAGATTTTATTCCTAATCATGGGACTATTACATATTACCCATGAAGTCCTTGAGTTGAGTAGTTCATGCCCATAACTCCGCATGAACCCTATAAGTCGAGCAGTCTTGAGATGAGAAGTATCTTTGAGTCCTTGAGTTGAGTAGTTCATGCCCATAATTTCGTATGAACCCTCTGAGTCGAGCATTTTTTAAACGAGTATTACCATTGAAGTTCTTGAGTTCTGAGTTGTTGAGTCTCGAGTATTGAGTTCTATCTATGGTTATAGAAAACCTTGAATTGAGTCTTTCACGTCCATAATTCGGCATGAACCCTATTTTAAGAAGTCTTTTTACATATTGTTTTAAACCTTGTTTTAAAGACTTGAGCACTGAGTAGAGTAAGAGTAAAAGTGAAGTTCATTTTCTTCAAATGAGTATATGGGAACTAAGTATTCCAAAGAGTAAATGTTTTCACATTTAAGCAAGAGAGAAAATACCGATTTTCAAGAGAACCTTTGAGCTAGTTTTGAGTAATTATCTCAAACCACAGAAAGAGTTATGTTTTTAAATATATGAGCAAGTTACATTTTGGGAGTAGTATTGAGCACCGATATGGGGATGAGTTTGAGTTCAGATAATTCAAAGTCTCCATAAATCGTGTAGCCAGCATGGGTAGAAAATGGTCATACTTTTAGATGATTCATTAATGCCTTTTAGCATAGACTAGTGGATCCACTTAGTAGTAGGTTCCTATACCCCCGACAAGGTATAGGACGGCCCTGGTTGCGTGAGGAAAGACGGTATATCATCACATAGCTCATAGTGATGGTTGTCGGTTAGAGAAACTCCTACAGAGATATTTTGTATTTTTATATACACAGAGTTTACCTTGTATTTTCATATACAAGCAGAGTTTATATTGTATCCTTGCATACAAATTGAGTTACTGTTGTATTTTTCAATATATTGAGTTGCTTTCTACTGTTTTAGAAAGCTTTCTATATATTGCATCTGTATTGTTGCTTTATATTGAGTTGAGTATCTAGAGTTGAGTACCCAAAGTCGAGTATCTTATTGCTGAGTTGAGCCTTGTTTCACTGAGTTAAATATCTTATCATTGAGTTGAGCCCTATTTTCTCTAAACTGAGTTGAACTATGTTTCTTTGAGTTGAGTTGAGTTGAGTGAGTTGAGAAGAGTTAAGTATGCTTATATTCCACCAGTTCAAGCTTATGTTATGCTTTAGAATTCTCCTTACATGTTCGTACATTTCATGTACTGAGCCATTTGGCCTGGATCGTTTCATGATGCATTTACAGGTATTCAAGATCATCAACAGGCGCTTCGTTGATACCATATGCAGTTCGAGCTAGCTATGGTGTGCTTCCTTACTTTCGGAGGGTTCCACTTGTACTTTCAGTTATATCAGTTGTAGGATGTCGTGGGTCTTGTCCCGACTTCCATCTTTGTCAGTTAGAGGCTTCATAAATAGACAACAGAGTTTCAGAAGTCTGTACATTTATTTTGTTAAATGTTTTAAAGACTTAAGTTGCCTATTTTATGGCGAGTTGAATATATTATTTTTATTCAGAGTTAATCTTTTTGAGTTAAAGCTTTGTATTTTGAGTTATTGATTTTTATTCAGTTTTTAAGCTTTTGTATGCTTGAGTTAGTCTTCCGCTTGTAGTCAGCCAGGATGAGGGTTCGTTTGGGACCAACAATGGTTCTCGAGTGTCAGCCACGTCCAGGGTGTAGACTCGGGTAGTGACATGTTCGGTAGGAAGGACAATATTTTCAATTTTTTTCTAATGTAATTAGGTAAACAAGTTCAACAAGTGACGACATTTTATATTAATTGTATCATTTTCACCCTTCGACACCCCCAACCCCTCACCTCTACCCTACTTTCAGTCTTTCATCTAAAATAGTATTTGTCTAGATTATATACCGTTAGAATAATATTTTTTTCTTATATATCAAATATAAATAAATTAAAATAAATAAGAAACTCAATTATATATATTCTTGAAAAAACACTTTGGGTCGTGCCAAACACATGCATTTACGTATAACCAACCAACATGTGGAATAATATTTTTCACAACCAAATTCTCAAAAAGAAGGTGTAGAGTCTCACAAAATAGAACATATTGGATATTATCACAGTACGACGAACAGTATAGCATAAACTTAGACATTAACATATAGCAAAACATACAACAAGTTATTACATTCATAGAGTTGTCTACCTTTTCACTAATTTTGCTTCGATTTAAATTCATTGAACCTTGATGTGTTCCCATTTCTCAATGGTGAAACCATCAACGGTTGATGCATGTTAGTTAAAACATGTTATTCAATGTCAATTCTTATGATAATTTTATTAAATATAAAATTAATGTACTGACGTATAAATATGAATTAAATGACTCTATTAGAAAAAGTTTGCTTTGTGGAGTGGTGGTTTGAACTTTATTTGCACCGTTAGGTCACAAGGTCGAAGATAAAAACGAAAATATATATTTTAAGTTTCATAGATAAAAATGAAAAAAAAAAAGAACAAGAAAAGTAGTAAATGAAATTCGAACTCAGTGCGACGATTGAACCAACACCCAAATAATTTTGGTGTCTTTGATGCCTAGTAAAATATATGTCTATCTCAAAGTGTGTGTATTAATACTGAATAAGGTTTATTAAAATGTAAAAATTAATTATGTTGAGATTGGTTATGCTGACATAATTTTTTATTGACGGGTTGTTGTGTTATTCTAAATGGATAGGGTGTATTAGAATTTAATAATGCATTGTATTAATGCTATAATTTACGATGTATAAGAATAATACTGAATAGTATATTCCAATTTTCAGACAAAAAGGATTACAATATAGTGGTATATTTGCTACCACCTATCTATCACATATGAGTCTGTTTGCCACTTCATATTGTCTCTCAATTTTTGGTCATGATTTTGCTTATCCATCCTCATTGGTTCTACCTTTCATTTTATCCAATAAAAACTAAGTTATAATATAAAAAAGAAACAAATAGAATGTACAAGAAATAACTTTATAATTCATATAAAAAAGATAGTACATGTTGGTGAATCTAATAAGACCTTTCACCTTTGGTATACGTCTCGTATACATGCATTGTTTATTTGGGAAAACATTAATAAATTTATTAAATTATTGAAAAAATTGACGTTTTTTATGGATGACAAAAGAAATAATATGAAAAATTAAGACGTAATTCGAGAAGAGGCGCAAGGAAAAATTAAAGACGAAATCAAGTGTAATATAAGAGTGTAAAGTATTGTATAATAGTGTATATAAGTATATAAACATCTATTATACACGATTATACATTTTTATATATCTATATACATAATACCTCCCTTGTATAAAAATGCAATTCTTGTTCAAAACTAGTTCAATCTCCCTGAAGAGAGGGAGTTGCTCGGATGGTAAGCACCCCTCAAAAAATTTCTAATGTAATTAGGTAACAAGTTCAACAAGTGACGACATTTTATATTAATTGTATCATTTTCATCCCTCGACACCCCCAACCCTCACTCTACCCTACTTTCAGTCTTTCATCTCAAATAGTATTTATCTAGATTATATACAGTTAGAATAATATTTTTTTTCTTATATATCAAATATAAATAAATTAAAATAAATATGAAACTCAATTATATTCTTGAAAAAACACTTTCGGTGGTGCCAACCACATGCATTTACGTATAACCAACCAACATGTGGAATAAAAATTTTCACAACCAAATTCTCAAAAAAAAAAGGTGTAAAGTCTCACAAAATAGAATATATTGGATATTATCACAGTACGACGAACAGTATAGCATAAACTTAGACATTAACATATAACAAAACATACAACAAGTTATTAAATTCATAGAGTTGTCTACCTCTTCACTAATTTTGCTTCGATTTAAATTCATTCAACCTTGATGTGTTCCATTTCTCAATGATGAACTGAGGCGAACCCATGATTTAAAGACCATCAACGGTTGATGCATGTTAGTTAAAACATGTTATTCAATGTCAATTCTTATGATAATTTTATTAAATATAAAATTAATGTACTGACATATAAATATGAATTAAATGACTCTACTAGAAAAAGTTTGCTTTGTGGAGTGGTAGTTTGAACTTTATTGCACCATGAGGTCGCAAGGTTGAAGATAAAAACGAAAATATATATTTAGTTTCATAGATAAAAATGAAAAAAAGAACAAGAAAAGTAGTAAATGAGATTCGAACTCAATCCCCTTACCTCGGGAGGGTGCGACGGTTGAACCAACACCCAAATAATTTTGGTGTCTTTGATGCCTAGTAAAATATATGTCTATCTCAAAGTGTGTATAATATATATATATATACACGTAATTTTTTAAAGTTAACGGGTACACATGCCCCCTCACGGGGGCATGTGGTCCAACTCTAATAACGAAGAATTGCACGATATTAATAACATACGATAAAAGTTATATAAATTTAAATTCATTTATTTTCTCCTTCAAGCATTTGTTCCTTCTTCGTGCTCATCGACTTTGCGGTGAGTTGTTTGAGATGCATAAAATAAACTATATAAGATACATAAAAAAAAAAAAATCAAATAAATGAACAGATCATATACATCTAATGATTAAGTAGATATCAGATACATAAAAAAAAAACCATATCAAATTCATAGAAGAATTGTTCAGGTACACAAAATAAAAAGATCAGATCCATCTAATCATTAAGTGCATAAATACAAAAAAGAAACTACATCAAATACATATTTTTTAATTTGACATATATTTTATAACTAGTCAAGAAATGTTGAAGCTACATAGATTATTCGTATTAATATGTCTATTATCGTCAATCAAGGACAAAATATAGAATGGACATGAGATAATAATTCCATATTGATTCGAATTAATCTATTCACTCCCATTTTTAATAGGATTCTGATTAGAAGTATTACAATATAATAGGATTCTGATTAGAAGTATACAAATATTGTAATGTGCTTCTCCATGAGTATCTAGTTACTATGCGTGTAGTGGATAATGAGCGATTTCACAACAAAAACAATAAGAAATCTAATATAATACTAATAAAACACATGATATGACTAATTAACACTATCAACATTTACTCATGTTGGATTTCACTTATGTAACGAAGATGCTATAAACTATTTTCATATTTCTTAAACTTTGTGTTTAGTCAGACTATATCAATTAAATTGAAACGAAAGATATAACATAAAATATTTTTTTTAAAAACCAAAAATAAAAATTTTAAAAATGGTAATGCACCTTACCATGAAGAGAAGAAATGATAGATGGAAAGTGAAGAAGCTGATTCTAGTTTTCCATTATGAGATGGAAGAAGAAGAAAAAAGGGTAAAATTTAAAAGAAAAAGTTAGTGTAGCTCACTAAAGTCCAAGTCTATAATATTAGGTCCCATCTTTGATCTATTCAGAACCAACTCACACTTGCCCATCCAAAACATCTTTTTGTTTTATTTTTTCAGACTCATCCCCCACCCTCTGTTCCTCCCTTCTGTCTGTCAGTCACTGAGGGTCCCATTGTTTTGTATTATCCTTCTTTTCAATTTAACCGTATCAGGCGTATACACCAAACTAATGCAATTTTTATTATTACGTTATTTAATGAAGTAAAACACACGTTAATTAATTAAGATCAAGTAAAATGAATTATAAATTTAAACACATGACATGCATATATTGGATTAGTGTTACACCCGATGCGGGTAAGTTTTATCCTTATTTTTTTATTTAGTATCAAGAAAAATTGTACAATTAAATGGGTAAATATACTCTCAACTCTATGATTTAGAGTGAATATTTCTCTCATTAAAAAAATTGATGTAGGTTTATCCTTTTCATTAACATATTGAATTATTTAATTCTTCTTTTATTTAGATTCGATGCAAATTTATTTTATGATCGAGTAAAAGAGTGATTAAGTTTTTTTTTCCATTTAGGTTGGGTTTAGATTGTAAAACAAATGAGTGAGGTAATTTTTAGAATCATGTGATATTTTTGGAATTAAAATAAATCATTTTTTATATTTTGAATTCAATAAATATATATAGACTATAAAAAATAAATATACATCATATTCTTTACTCGTGAAATCAATTTTTTTAATTCAATAAATATATATAGACTATAAAAAATATATATACATCATTTTTGTTATGTTGGTTTTTCGAAAATTAATTTTTTCTATTTTTTAAAGCTAAATTAGATTGTATTAATTTAATATTTTAGAATAAAAAGTTACATATACAAAAGCTATTTAAAAAGTACTATAAATTATAATTTTATATCAATATAATGAAAAAATATATGTTTAAATGTTAGTCAAAATTCATATTGTTTGACTCTAAAATAAATAAATTCTGACAACTAAAATTAAACGGTGGGAGTATTTAACTTTTTTCCATTTTTACTCTAAAAAGTAAAATTTAGAGACATATTTACCTTTTTTTCATTTTTAAATTTTCCTAAAGTCAAGGCTCTTCCCTCTCTTGATGGCGAATCTTGATTGACTGACACTAGAAACCGATTCGGAGAAAGAAGAAGCATGGCATGAGATAGGCGGCGGAGTGCTTGCTATCTAAGAATTGCTCCATGGATCTCATCGGTTAGTTAAAGTCAGCCCAACTTCATATTGTTTGACTCTGAAATATAAAATTTTGATAATTAAAATTGAACGGAGGAAGTATTTACCTTTTTTCCATTTTTACTCTAAATAGTAAACTTGTGAGATATATTTACTTTTTTCCATTTTTAAATTTAAATTAGTCAAAATATATATCGTTTGACTAGAAAATTATGACAATTAAAAATTAAACCAGGACATATTTACTTTTTTCCGTTTTTACTCTAAATAGTAAATATTAGAGACATATTTACATTTTTTCCATTTTTAAATTTAGTATTCAATTAAAAAAAAAAAACTTAAATTTGGACTGAAAAGAGTATCTTATTACTTGTAGACAGTATCTCTTTTTCTGATAGTCTCTTATTAGTCATTGCCAGCCAACTCTCTTCCCAATTCCCATCTCAAAACAAAAAACCTCACACCTTTTCAGTACCTTTTTGCCTCTTTCTTTAGTTCTCTTAACCAAAAAAACTTTTACAAAACACTCACCAACCTTCCTTCTATAAAAATTGTACAAAAAAAAACTTCAAATATCTTCTCTATAGCCAGAAGTTGCACACTATTTTCTCTTCACTCTCTTAGATTCAAAACTAGTAAAGAAGTTGCACACTATTCTCTATTCACCTCTGTAGAATAAGAAGTTGCACACTATTTTCTCTTCCAAAAGCTCTATAGTGAAGAAGTTGCACACGATGAAGGAGGTATGGACAACGTTGGCATCGATGATGGGTGTATGGGCATTCAGTCAAAGCCTTCTTCAAGTAGTTTTCCCACCGGAGATTCGTTTCGCCATTCTCAAAATCATTCATCGAATCTGTAACTGGTTCTCCGCTTATTGCTACTACGACATCACGGAGATCGACGGAGTAAACACCAACGAGCTTTACAACGCTGTTCAGCTCTACCTGAGTAGCTACGCTTGTGTTACCGGTAATCGTTTGAGTCTAACAAGAGGACTCAATTCGAGCAACATAACTTTCGGGCTGTCGAATAACGATTCTCTAATAGATGCATTTAATGGCATTAAAGTTCATTGGGAACATGTGGTCACTCCGAGAAACTCACAGACATTTTCATGGCGGCCATTACCGGAGGAAAAAAGGGGGTTTCTTCTACGAGCTAAGAAAAAAGATAAATCTGTTGTATTAGGTGCTTATCTGGATTTCGTTATGGAAAAAGCTAATGAAATCAGAAGAAAAAATCAGGATCGATTGCTGTATACGAATTCACGTGGAGGTTCACTTGATTCGAGAGGTCATCCTTGGGAGTCGGTACCGTTTAAGCATCCCAGTACTTTTGAGACACTAGCTATGGATCCTCAGAAAAAGGCTGAGATTATGGCAGATCTTTTGGATTTTGCGAATGGGGAATCTTTTTATCAGAGAACAGGCAGGGCTTGGAAAAGAGGTTATCTTCTTTTTGGACCACCAGGTACAGGCAAGTCTAGTATGATTGCTGCAATGGCTAATTTTCTTGGTTATGATATTTATGATCTTGAATTAACAGAAGTGCATACTAATTCCGAGTTGAGGAAGTTGTTGATGAAAACGAGTTCGAAGTCGATTATTGTCATTGAAGACATTGATTGTTCTATCAATTTGACTAACAGGAAAAATAACAGCAGTAATAGTAGCAGTTACAATGTTTCACCTCCTGGGAGCGGCGGTGTTGGTTGTGGTGGTGGTTCAAATAGTGAAGATGGTGGTGGGAATACTATAACTCTATCGGGTTTGTTGAATTTTACTGATGGTTTATGGTCGTGTTGTGGTAGTGAGAGGATATTTGTTTTCACAACGAATCACATTGAGAAGCTTGATCCGGCGTTGCTGAGGTCTGGAAGAATGGACATGCACATTCACATGAGCTATTCGTCTTTCGCTGCACTCAAGATTCTGTTGAAGAATTACTTGGGATACAGCGAAGATGATGTAGAGAAGGAATTATTAGATCAATTGGAGCAAGTGATGTGGCGAGCTGAAATGACACCCGCAGATATAAGTGAGGTGTTAATCAAGAACAGGAGGAATAAAGACAAGGCGGTCTGGGAATTACTCGAAGCATTGAAGACAAGAGCGGAGAGGAATGACAAGAAGAGTAATAATAATGCAGGTAAATCAAAGGAAAACAACACAATTGAGGACGAGGAGCAAGTGAAAAGGGCATTGTTAGTTGAGAGTCCTAAAGAAGGTGGTGATGAATTGCAAGAAAAATGTGACAAAGAAAAAGGTCATGAGGTCAATGATGATGAAAAGGTACTTTAGTAATATAAAAACTATATGGTTAAAAAAAGCATGAAAAATTTTGATTCTTTAAATCTTTGTGGAGAGGGAGGACAAGGAATTAAGTTTGGTGTTTGAAGAGTACATAATTTACTATTCATGATATGGAAATTTTAAGGTGTAGGGGGTGTTGGGGAAAAGGCAAAAATAGTAGTGGTTACTATTTTTCTATGTTTCTATTGCTCTTGATATTTTGGAACTTGCAAAAAATAATGGAAAACCAAAACAAAGTATGATTTGTGGATTAACATGTGGGGTGTTTGGTTATGTTAGTTCAACTTTGTCCCTCTGGAAATGGTTAATATTAGCATTATGAGTTTTCATATTTTTGTCCACATGCAATTGTTTGCTTGAATAATACTTGGTAATAATGTGATAATGATCTTTGTATGTGGATGGCATAATTTTTTAAATTTTGTTAGCTGGCTAGGATGTGAACCTCTTGAGGCACATGGGGATCATGTACTTTCTGATTGGGGAATTTGGGAACTTAAGTTGCCAAACCTTTTACTATATTTTTCATGTCAATCATTTTGAAAATGACATGTTTCTTTTGGAGTTTGGCAATGAAAGTTACTATCTCCCTCCAAAACAGTGATTTTTTAGTAGGTGTAATGAAGTTTTATATATATATATTTGGAAGTTGAAGCTATGTTTGAACGTATAATTTATTTGAGAAAAAGTTTGAAGTTCTATAAGTGGGGAAAAAATTTCACTTGAGAAACGCGTCTTAAAAAATTAACCTAAAAATCATTCTAATATGTAACCAATCATGGTTTCGAGAAACACTTGAGAAATAAGGGGAAAAAAATTATGTTCAAAATCGTTATTACTTTTTTTGTCGTGATATTTACTAAGTTAAAAAATATTATTTTAATTTTTTTTTATATTTAATCTAGGCAAACACCAAGAGGTGAAGATAAGAGGGTGGGTGTGTGTGATGATCAGAGTAAGTGGGTTGATAGGAGGATGTGGAGGAAACAGTGAGCGTGGAGCGCAAACATGGTTTCTTAATTTAGTAAGAAAGTAATAGATTTATATTATCAATTAAACATGAAAAATATTGTGCAATTTGTTTTCCAACAAGCCAAACACACCCTTATAGGTTGTCAAATTAGTTTATATGGATTTTTTGTTTTGTTTGTGTTTGGTAACACAAAAATTGCTTACACCATGTAGGGTGGGCATGGTACATTATTTTAAATTTCGCTAATGTAATTTTGATATTTGGTTTTAAAATCATTATATCATGATCATATCAATTTAGTTTAGTATGGTTTAATATTTTAAAGCTTGATTTCGATATTTGTGGTGTGGCAAATCGATATCCATAGTTTGTTCAATTTCAATTATTATATACTCATATAATAGAGTATTATGATTTCGACGATTCAATAAAATTCTCGATTGTATTCATATTAACACATTACACATATAGAAATATATATTCAAAAAAGAAAGTACAAACAACTCCTTTTGTTAATCAATTACATTTAAAATACATTTCAATCAAAATAGGGTAGTCACAACTTCAACTTCTAAGCATTTAGTTTATACTAATACTAGGTTGCATATATATATATATATATTATGTAACTATATACTTCAGAATGATATTCGTTATTCCGATATGTTATTTCTAAATATCAAATATCGTGCTGAATACCAAAAAATTTAAAATATATACCATATACTATACCAAAATTATGATATCAAAAATTTTAATATAGTATAATATTTCATTATATACCATATCATATCTATCCCTATTTACACGTTAAATTTTTTTGAGCTAAAATCAATCAAAAGTTACAAGTCAGTAACCTCCAACTTATAATTTTACAATATAAGTACTCTTAATTTGATCAAATATTTTATAATTTTAAGTAGAAAACTCTCAACTTCAAAATGAAAAATGAATTGTGGTACATAAGTTGGGGATCAATATTTATTTTTTGTTCCAAACAAGATATGAATCAAATTTACCAGAAAAAAAGTCGTGATTTTGTAAGCACTAATTTATTTCTAAAAGTAAGTACCATTATTTTGACTTAAACAAAATCTTTAAGCAGCACTTTAATTAGTTCAACAAGACCTTAATTTATAATAGTGCATGGTATCTTAATTTATTTTAAATTGAATGCCCAAATCTTTTTTATTTTGGCAAAAGATAATGTCAACTTTAGAACTAGAAAAACCATTTAATGCATTGAAATCAAAAGATACTTTTCTGGATTTTGATTTCCTTTCTTATTCTATTACTTTCTCTTGTAATTTATGAGATACTTTTCGTTTTTTTTATAAATAATTCAAATTATGTAATTTTGATAAATACTTTAAAATAGATTTTATTATTGTATTGATATGAAAATATTGTAATTTATAATTTTTTAAAAGTAATTTTTAATTTTAAAATATTAATTTAATTAATCTTTTAAAATTAATTAAATTGACTTTCCAAAAAAGGAAAAAAATATATATGATGAATTAAAACACAGGGAGTATCGAAAAACATGAAACTTGAATGTTAATCATATAATCTCTTTATGCTTTATTAAATTAGTTTAGTGTACGTTTTTGTATGTATATCTAGTGATAAATTAATAAAATTATTTATTAGGATAAAATTATTAAGAAGTAGTAATTGGTATTAAAATAAATATTGTATTTATTTAAATGATATAAATATATATTATATCTCGAATATGCTATTATTTGTTGTACGCACCTTATCTTTTTCTTCAAATGATTTGTTGAATTTATATTCTTTTTCGACATTTTGACTATTTTATCGTAATTAAATAAAAATCACTACCGATATTGATAATTTTCATTTAAGTTTAACATTTATTCATCAATGTGAAAAATACAGTTCAACTTTAATATAGTTTGATAGTGGAATTTGTTTATTACCAAATATATTTAAATCAGTAAATAACTCTTCTAAATTATGATCATAAACAATTTTCATTTTCTTACAATAGTTTATATTTTATCTTTTATATAAGTATGATTCTGACAAAAAAACAAGTAATAACTTGACATATTATGTGTAAATATGTTCTAAATACTTTAACAACATAAATAGTATCAATTTGAATGAGAATTTTTTTTTTTAAAAAAAAAAATATACCTATGAATTTGCTTGCAATCAGCACAGAGTTTAAATTACACGCTCCATATAAATCTTTCTTTTCATAAATAAAAATATTAAAAAATCAATCGATAATGACTTATGATAATGACTTATATAAATATATTCATATATTGATCGAAAAACGTCTAATAACTTTACAGCAACAATAAATAAATTGATGAGTGAAAAGTAAAAGAAAAAACACGGTAATATTCGTGGAACATTATATCTAAAAAAAATAGCTTTTCTTTTCACCTTTGATACATATGCTGATACAAACTAAAAATAAAAAGAGACATTTTTAACAATTCAGAGTAGAAAAAGAGTTCTTACCATTTCAAGTAAAAAGAAGGAAAAATTACGTAATTAAACATACTTTACTATTATATAGTATATTATTGTTATCTATACTTTCAAAATATTATGTATATTATCATTAATTAAGTGTTTTTTAAGTATCTTTCACTTAGATACATTTATTTTTTTGCTATCAGATACACAAAATTAGGGAGAGAGACGAGCGAAATTCGTATGTTTCTCAGATACATGTGTATCACACTAGATACATGTTTGTGAAGTGTTTCACATGTATCTGAGATACTAGATATATGGGAGAGTGGCAAGCAGATATGGGAGGGAGGTGAGCGAGTTTTGCCATGTATCCCAGATACATATGAATGCACTTGCATACATACAATGTATCTACAACAAACTACACTTTAATTTGACCTTATGTATCCGAGATACATATATCTAGGGCACCAAAATCTGATAAGATACGTAATATTGAAAATTAGAATGTATCTAAGTAATTAGCTCTTAAATTAGTGGGATTTATTTAAGTTCTCCAAAAAAGAAAGAAACATAGCTCATAAACTAAAATTTTATAACCGAAAAAAGTAAATTACTCTTGAACCTAAAGAAATAACTAATCCAAGCATAACTAAAATTTGCATAAAATAATCATTCGTAGTTAATGTAATACATAATGCATGTATATCATCTTCTATTTTTAATTTCTAGGCATACTGCATTAATAGTCTAATACATGGGTCATTTGCGCCTTTTATCCCTATTTTGTGATGGTCTTTAATTTTTGTCTATCGTAATAAATACTTTTTTTACTGAGCATAAACTTATATTTTGAATCATAATATCTTACAAGTTATGTCATGGCATTAGTTCAGATTCTAAAAAACTTACGTCTTACTAAATATAAGTTCGATTGTTAAAGGACAAAACTTAAAGACCAATCCATTTAAAGAGCAAAAACTAAAAATCAGCTCATATACAATTTTAATTTATGAATACTACATGTTACTTCAATAATGTATTTCAATATTTAATTGCAAGTGATACAAAATTTTCAACAATATATATACATATTATTAATTTTTTTTATATATGATATGATGTCTTGATTTCGACTCCTTCCTTCCCTCTAGCTCCGCCCATATTTGATAAAAGTAATAACACAGGATTCTAACTCATAATTTTGCAATTAACTATATATTTTAATATTATTATTTTTTCAAAAATTTAAATGTGATTAATTTTTGGTATGTTCTTTTATTATAATTTCTTTGTTGTACCTAATAACTCCATATATATTTGTTAGTCCTCCTTGGTGAAAAAGGACATAATTTCAGGTCAAATTAATGCGGTATGATTTGGAATATAATTAAAGAAATAAAACTAAGAGAAGAATAATTGGATGATGACAGTAGGATTTAAAATTTTTTAGGGGACTAATGGATGCCCACTTTAGTCAGTTAGTGTAATTATTTTATATCAAATGTTTTTTTGTATTTGAATTTCTGTGCCACATGTTTAAGTCACGTTTGGATTTTTCCTATAATAAGTTAAAGTTATGTAGGCAAATATTATTTCGTTTTCATGCATATCTACAAAAAAAATATAATGACTTCAATTATGACTAAAAATGTATCAATGTTGTTGTCTCCTTGTGCCAATTAGGGATAAGTTCAATCATCTTTTGGTTTACCAAATTGCACTGTCTAGTCGAAGTCACCCAACAATAACTAATATATGTATACTTTTATAAAGTAACTAGTGAATGTTAGCAAGATGCCCAATCACTATATAGTTTTTTTAATTATTAATGTCATATTATTTGTAAAGTTTATTGACCTCGAAAAAGTTTATGATAAATTTTTAGAAGGTTTTGTAGAGATGTTTGAAGGTAAAGTTGTATTTATAACTTATACTAGGAATGAAGATATTCAGGACAAGGTGGGAAGGACCCTAGTGGTGGACAAAAAATAAGGGCGGCGAGACTGAGATCAATAGTCTGACCATGTGAAAAGGAGTACACTATGCCGCACTAAGGAAGTGCAAGAGGTTGACAATGACGGTTATGAGGAGAGGTAGAGGAAGTCTGAAGAGGTATTGGAGAGAGGTGATTAGGCCAGATAATATGATATAATTGCAGTTTATCAAGTACGACGACTCTAGTTCATTCTTTTTAAAATTAGCTCATTCTTTTTAAAACGGAAGGAGTATGTGTAAGTGCAATTGTTCTCTTCATTATGTTTCAGCATGACTGTATCGTTGCTACATCTTTTTTTCCATACTTCGTTTTTATTATTTCCTCAAACCCACTTAATAGGATAATACTAAATATATTTTTTGTCGTATATTATTTTGTAAAATTTATTATATAAAACATTTTTTCTTTTTCTAATAGCACCAATGTTAAAAGAATATTTTTGGACTTTCATATTTTATGTGGGACTACTTCTATAGACAAAAGTATTATTTACCAATCAGTGTTCACCAATAATAAAAAAAAAAAAAACATTATAAATTTGATAAAGTTAGTAGAATCCATATTTTAGGTTCGAGTATTATATTATTAGAGCTATTTATGCGTGTTAGTGTTGTTTTGTGGTATTTTGGGTTTCTTCATTTTGCACAAAGTGAATTTTCATTAGGCATAGAATAAAATGGTGATATCTACTTGTTTAATATTTTGACCAATTGTGATACACATATGCAACGGTAACACTCAACAATTAAAATTAAAATTCAGATCTACAAAATAAATAGATTTAATAATTAAGATTAGGCCACTTATTAAATAAAAAACAAATAAAGCCTTAATGCACATCTCGTGTATTCAAATTCAAACATCTTAATTTATTAGTTAAAACAAATGAGGCCAGAGTCTTTTTCAATAAATTTAGCGTATATGTTTAACTGTTTCTATGAAAGAAATATAAAAAGTATGATAACTGTATATTCCTTCATTTCACTACACGTGATGTGAATTGTCTAGATACAAATTGGTTCAGAGATGAGACAGGTTCATTGTTTGTCAAGTTAGCATACAACAATGAAAATAACGAACATATTCGGTATAATTTCACTCGTGAAATTTGAAAAAGATAGTACTAGTATACAAAAATCTTACTTTATCTTTGTCATGTAGAGAGGATGTTTAAGACAGATTTTCGGCTCAAGAAAAATGTTTTTCAAAACAAGGTTTTTAAGAATAAAAGTCAAAAGCTACAGTGAAAATATTGAAGAAATAAAAGTATTGACAATAATAGTCATAATAGAATTGTGTAATATTAAGGCTCAAATATGCCATTGAATTTTGAGAAAAAACTTATTTATGTCATCCGTTAAATGTTTGACTCATCTATGTCATTTCTGTTTGAGAAAGACTTATCCATGTCATTTCCATTTGAGAAAAGGTTTATCTATGCCATTATTTGTTAACTGAAATGACATATATGAGCCAAACTTTTAACAGATGACATAGATGAGTCATTTCTCAAAGTTTAATGGCATATTTGAGCCTTTTTCCTTTTAAAATATAATTTAATTAATGGCGTGGCCGAATCATAATTGACCACGTGTAAAAAATAATTTTACAAAATCAGAATTGTTTTCCGTTAACAAATAATGACATGGGTGAGCCTTTTCTCAAACGAAAATGGCATAGATGAGCCAAACTTTTAACGAATGACAAAAATAAGCCATTTCTCAAAGTTCGATGGCATGTTTGAGCATTTTCCCTAATAACAATACTGGTAAGGACACAGATAAATGCTACATACTAGAACCTTGCTCTACCACTAGATACCAAGTTAGCATCATCCTTGCAATTATATTTTCTTCTTATAAGAGAGAAGATAAAAGTAATTGAAATGCATAAAGCCAACATCTACAAGCATGACTTTGGAATGAATTATAGCAATATATAAAGAGACAGAGAAGATGATAGGCACAACCAAACAACGTCAAGTCATCAACAACAACAACATACCCACTGTAATCTCACATCATAAGCACGACCAAAGTAACAAAAAGATGAGCATGAACATTGCTATCTAGTATAGCCTGTATAATATCATTCCCTTATACCTTGGACCTTAAAAAATACTTTTTTAAAAACACTACGCTGATGCGCGAAAGGGAATAGGCTTCTTTATAGCTGTGGTATAACAGCCACATGAATGCTCATGTGAGATTTTGCGACGTTTAATTAAATCAGTTCATGAGAACATACTCTTCCTCCCACCTTTACTTGATGCTGTTAGCTACATCAATTACAAAGCGATATTTGACATCCTTCTTCATTAACCTTTCGAGTGCCTCATTGACATACTGAATGGGGACTATCTCAATTTCTGGATAAATTTTGTGGGAAGCACAGAAATCCAGCATTTCTTGTGTCTGCTTTGTTCCACCCGTTACACTCCCAACGATGCTCTTCATACCTGCCAGAAACGACTCATTTTTAGCCAGAGTACGACATATAGAACACAATCTTGCTTCAAATTGTGAGCAGATATAGAAAATAATACCGAGGATTAAGTTTCCTGGAATAAATTTCACTTCACTTGGGAAGCCAACAAGAACAAGAACGCCAGCAGTCTTTAACAGCGACAAATATGTATCAAATGGGATATCTCCAGAAGCAGTGTTAATAATGAAGTCAAACGACTTACTCAGCGCCTGTAACAACGTAAGAGAGATCAATCACAACAACAGCAGGTTATAGCATTATCGTGATATCTATATCTATAGAGAAGTACAGACTGCAAGTTTATGACTGATATTATACCATCATCTGCTGTTCATCCGATGATATTACAAACTTGTCTGCTCCAAGAACATTTATCGCCTCTTCTCTCTTAGATATACTTGTACTGAACACCGTTACTTTTAATCCAAAAGCCTTTCCAAACTTCACTGCTAAGTGGCCTAGACCACCTAATCCAACGACACCTAAAGATTTCCCCGGTTGGTTCATGTTATGTCTTATCATCGGAGTATAAACAGTAATTCCAGCACATAGTAAAGGTGCTGCAGATGCAAGCGGGTAATTTTCAGGTATTCTAAAGCAGTACCTGTACATACAAGCAACATATATCAGTATACTATATACCTATTTTATACGACCATTTGGTCCACATAGGGTATAGAACAGGGGACGTTGGGACGAGTGGGGTGAGAACAACACATAATTTGTCGCAGAGTTGGATATATTAACCTTTCATTGACTACAATGTAACTGGAGTATCCCCCTTTAGTAACTGTACCATCGACGTCTATACCATCAAAAGTGTTTATTGCTCCTTCTGAGCAATGAACCTCTAATTCATCACAACAATATTCACATTCCCTGCATGAATTAACATATGTTCCAACTCCAACAAGGTCGCCAACTTTGAAGTGCTTAACATCCGTACCAACCTCTCTCACAATTCCCGTAATTTCATGTCTGACAGTCATGAACAAATTTCACAATATAAGTAAATGAGGTAAAATGTATCCTGGCACCAAATAATTTGTGAAATCAAGCTTCTCACCCTGGCACAAGAGGATATTTTGAAGTTCCAAGTATATTTCTGGTCCAGAGAACATCAGCAAAACACATTCCACAAAATGCAATGTCTAGCAGAACATCATCACTGCTGACTGCCCTGTGGTAAGTAAACTGAAATTTTAGCTGCAACTTAAAATAACTCGAAAAGTAGAATCAAATCAATAGTTCAACCATTTAAAGTTAGTGAATGATCATGTAATCCAAAGTGGTGAAATAGAACAGCCCTTGGCAGAGGACGAAAACTCAACCAAAAGAAAAGAAAATCAAGCATCACAAAAGGCCATTCAATCCTTGCACGCTGTAAATGTACCTCCGGTTGAATTCATAAGGTGAAAGAACTCCAGACGGATCTCTCGCTGCCCAACCAAGGCAATTCTCGTTTGCACTTGCAGAAGTCATTACAATTATTCTGCATTAAGAATGCAATACAGAAGTAAGAATAATGTAATAGCAGAGAAGCCTAGCATTGTGTATTTGGGAAGATTGCTATTCCTTTACCACAAGTTGTATAACTTTGCAGCTTTGTTGATAAACTTGAGTGTCATTATAGCTTCTCTAGGACTGATCTGAGTATGTTTAGAAGAAATGGAATCATATATTCCTCCATCAAGAACTCTCATGTTCAAAAGATGAAAATATTGGCAGAGACAACGTGAGAGTGGCAGAGATGGACACACATAGGCATGTTATTGTTGATATCCGAGACAACGTGAGAGTGGCTTCAGTGGAGGACAAGATGTGGGAAGCATTATTGAGATGGTTTAGGCATGTGATGAGGAGATGCACGTATGCTCAGCGTGCAGAGGTGTGAAAGGTTGAATATGGATGACCGTAGGAAAGTTAGAGGTAAACCGAAGAAGTATTGAAAATAGATGATTAGACATGACATGACGCAGTGTCAGTTACTGAGGACTTGACCTTAGTTAAGAGATTGTGGAGGACAGGAATTAGGGTAGAAGATTAGTAGATAGAAATGCATTGTCTTGCTATTCATCCATACTAGTAGTCGTAGTATTACTCTTATAGTTTACTGTCTTCAATATTTGTTACTCTCTATTGTTTCTTGAACAACTTTGACTATCATATTATTTTGTTGTAGTACTAATCAATTACTACTATTTGTTATTCCATTACCACTTTTTCTGATTGCTTTGGACGTTTTTCTTAAGTCGAGGGTTTATCATAAACAATTTCTCTATCTGATATAGAAATAAGGTCTACTTACACTCTATTCTACTCTACTCTACCCTCCCATTTGGTCAGACCCCACTTCGTGAAACTACACCGGATATATTTTTTGGGGATTTGTGCCACTTTAGGGTAAAGTGGCTCACTAACAAAACTTTCGGAGCTAAAACTCAGATTTATGTTAATTTATTTTTCCGAAAAATAAACAATTTACATTCTTTATGCAAAAACCTTATAAGAATTGTTCTAATCGACCATGAAACGTCTTAAAAAATTAAAAAAATCAAATACAACAATTGCATCAATAGGGATATAGTGAGTATAAAAAATTTGAAACATACAACAGATCGTTGACTTCAAATTGCTATTACAATTATAGATGAAAAATTTAGTACAGTTGATTCCAAATATCAGATTTTAAAATATGAAAAAATTCATATTGAAAAGAGAATAAACCTGGAAGGAAGAACGAACAGGGAAGAGATGAACTAACCAACAGCTCCCAATAAAAGTGACGGCAAATGGAAAAATGAAAAAGTTACTTGAGTCCTGAGATGGATTTACTCTATTGTTTTTTTTTTTAATAATAATTATTATTATTTTAATATTTAAAATTTTGAAATTAATTAAAGTTAACCAACAGCTCCCAATAAAAGTGACGGCTTATGAATTTGCTATACTATGATTTGGGGAAAATTTTTATGGTGGTTGAAGCACAACCAATAATAGTTGTGTGAGGGCACCATCTTCTTTTGACAAGTGTTTTTTGTGGGTCCCTTTTATTGTCACACTTTCTCTCTCACACTTACATTTTCTCAAATTTTACCCTTTTCTTTACCAATATTTTTACAACTTTATTTTTTTTTAAGTCCTACCTTAAGTGAAAAAAATAAATTCATACAATTATTTATTTTGTGCTTTCACAAATTAATTTGTTTGACTCTTTTTTTTCTATTAATTTTCGTAACCCACAAGAAAAAAATGAATCTATAAAAGTTTCGTTTCACATTTTAAAATACTAAACATAAAGAAAATCTTTAACGAAAAACACAAAATCAATATTGGCAATATTTATTGGATACATGTCATAGAAGTGGAAAATTTAACAAATCTGAAAAAGAAAAGATAATTGAGTGTTTGATATCATTAATACACTATTATTAATATAAATCATAAACAAAAATAAAAAAACATATTTGATAACTAAGAATTGAGTGATTAAAATTGAAATCTAAATTTAAAAAAAATTAATGACTAAAATTTAAATAATTAAAATTAAATTATATATTTTAAGTGTAATAAAAAATGCCGATTGAATTTTAGTAGTTCAATTGGTTGATTACATGAATTTTTACTTTACTGAAGAAATTTCAATTTTTTTTAATTTCATTATTCTCAATTTTCTTGAATTCATCCAAAAATAAATAAATTTAATTTTTTTCGACATATTACTTTAATTTCCCCTCAAATAAATAGTAATAGAGATATAAAGTATATACTAATAGATATCGTGGGTGAGTTTCAAAGTTTCTTTATTAAAACAAAAATAAAAATAAATTTACAACTAAAAATTAACAAGACAAAAAAAAGAAATGCAAGTAAGAAAGAAAAAGTACTCCAAAGAAAAGATTAAAACTGGAAAAAAAAGAGAGTAGGAAAATAAGTACATGAATCCCACAGTATACATGTGGCAGCCAAATGAGACATCACAGAATAAAAATTTTCTGATTTGGGGATTCAATTCAAAGCTGACAAGTGTTTTGGTGTCCAACATATGATAGAGACTAAAATAAATAAATGTTGAAAGTTATATGAAATAATTATCCTTTTTTTCGTTCTAGAATTTGTTGTCCTATAAATTATAATCAATAAAAAATCGCTTGCTTAGAAATTTTAGGGATTGTTTGGTTTGTTGATAAGTTTTGATGGAATTAATTATATTTGAATTAGTTATGAAGAAATTACTTATTATGGAGTATTATTTTTTAGTAATGATTGTTGATAAGTTTTTATCAAAATTGAAGCCTAAAATAAAAATATACGATAGTTGGCTTAAATTGCTACCAAATTAGTTTTTTATTGAGTAAATTTTAGGTTTAGCAAACATAAAAATTATATTTGTATACTATAGCTATAATTTGCATAATTGCGCTTCATATCAAATTTTATGTTTGCTATGGCTATTAATCTGTATATTTCGGTATACATATACATAAAAATTTGTATTTATATATTTTGGTATACTTATACATAAAAATTTGTATATGTATACATAACTGTATTTTTGTAGACAGATAGATTTGTATACAAATCTCTCTCTCACTTTATACAAACACAAATTATACATTGTATTTTATATAATATGTGTTTGTATAAAGCGAGAAAGAGAGAAAGGCAAAAGAGAACTGGGCAGGGGAATATTTGTATTGTATAATTATAAGTGTATAAGACAAAGAGATATGTATTTGTATGTGTATATACAGTTTTCTCTCGCTTTATACAAACACAAACACAATTTATACATTTGTGTTTGTATAAAGTGAGAGAGGCGAGAGAGAGAGTGGCAAGCGAGACCTGGAGAGTGGCGAGCGAGATTTATGGGGAGAGAGGCGAGTGGCAAATTGTTTGCTACGGATTAGAATTATATGAAACTGTGGTTATAGCATTTAATTTGAATTAGTAGTTTCCTATTTTATACAATTTTCCCTTAAAAAATAACAAAAATGCCCTCCATTTATAGTTTGGCTCAAAATTGTCATTACCGTCAATACTTTGGTTCAAAAATGCCCTTAAACTATGCGACAGGAACAAAAATGTCCTCCGTTTGTAGTTTCGTCCAAAAATGTCCTTGTCGTCAATATTTTGGTCCAAAAATGCCCTTATTGTTATTTAATGGGTCAAAAATGCTCATTTTCCAAATAAATATATTATTATTTACTTTCTAACACATTCTTTTTTCTAATAATGTTTTTTAAAAAAACAAAATTAGCAAATGTTTATCTTACTTCAATTCAGAAAAAAATAAAAATGAAAATATTTCTTATTTTATTATCGTTATATAAATATAAATTAATGATGGATACTATGATCTTATATATATGATATAAATTATCTGTCGAAAGGTACATGAAGTTATTCTATTTTAATTGATAAAATGAGATTAAGAAGAAAAAAAATATTTTCTACATTTTTTTTGTTAAAGGGATTTTAGAAGAAAGAAAACAAAAATAGTGTTCTTTAATAATATTTCAATTAGGAAGAAGATATGTTTAGAAAGAAAAAAATAATATATTTATTCGGAAAAGGGCATTTTTGACCCATTTTGTAACTATGGGGGTATTTCTGGACTAAATATTGGCTGCAAGGGCATTTTTGAACCAAAGTATTGACGGTAAGGACATTTTTGAGCCAAACTATAAATGGAGGGCATTTTTGTTCCTTTCACATAGTTTAAGGGCATTTTTAACTCTTTTCCCTTTTTTTAATGCTAAATTTAGTTGAGTAATTTTATGGATAGAAAAATCTAAGTTGGGTGATTTTATTAATACAAAATAAAATTTAGTGATTTACTAGATAAATTCCTAAAGTTGAATGATCTTTCGAGATATTAACTTGAAGTTAAATGAACCCCTTTTGTCCTTCTAAGTTCCTGACTCATTATGGAAGAGCACTAGCTTATGATAGGGGTGGACATTCAATTTTTCGATTTTTGATTTTGAAAAAGTGTGCATTGAATATCTAATCGAACTAATTTGATTCGATTTTTTCAACTTTGATTCGGTGTTTTTAAAACGATTTTTTGATGCGAATGAAAAATAAAATAAGAACAAAATCAAATGTATAAGACACTTCAAAATTTTAAACCATGTTAAATGATTATGTGCCTCACAATGGAACACTTATTGTGCTTAAAAGATCATATTTGTCTTTGTCATGTGCCTCCAACTACTGCTCGAGAAAAGAAGGGCGTAGATGAGTTCCTCTACAACGGTACATCGACAAAAAATACGTTTGAATTCCTCTTAGAAATTAATATTTGAAGTTAACAATATATATATATATATATGTCGAAGTACTTCGAACTTTTGAAAAAAAACAATGAGACCAAACCGAAAAATCAAAGAAGCAAAATCGAATTAGTTCGATTTGATCCGATTTTTTTTAAAAAAAAACCGATATTTCTGCCCACCCTTAGTCTACGAATGTCTATTTTTGTGTTTTACAAAGCTTTAACATAAACAACATATTAGGATTTGGTTAATTAAGTCCTTCTGTAGTCTTGTATCACATACAAAAAAACTTGGATTATACAGAGAAAGCCTAATCTTTCATTATTTTTATTGAAATTGACAACAATAATACCAAGATTATAATTAATTAACATACATATTTTATAAATTACATGATAGAACAAGAATATACATTATCATCATTAAACAAATTGCTAACTTTGTCATCTCCTCTTTGAGTTATAGGCAAAGTACCATACTTATCAGTAGCATTGTAACCATGCCTCCAATAATTGTAACTTTCTTTGTACTCTGTTGTTGTATCTTTGAAATAATTATTTGACGATGTGAAATATAGTGGTGGATTTGGGTATGGCCAAAATTCTGCCCTCTTTCCTGATCTTCTCACTACTTTTAGCACCTTTTTTCTATCGACGTATCCCATTATGGTCACCTTTTCCATCTCTACATCGATCTCTACTGAATCCACCCCTGTTATTTATACCCTTATTATTATATGTTTAACAAAATTATAGATTTGTAGCAAAATATTTGATGTATATATTGTGGCGAATTTAATTGTCGTGAACAAAATTTGTGACGGACATGTCATAATTTTGTCACAAATTTGTGAAGGCCAATGAGGCCGTCACAAATTTGTTAGGGGTATGTGATAATGTGAATCATAATACTTGGTTCAATTGTAATTAAGAAAATTATAGATTTGTCATGGAATATTTATGATAGAACTTGATACGAGGGAGTTGCTCGGATAGTAAGCACCTTTCACTTTCAATCTTAAGATTGTGAGTTCGAGTCATTAAAAAAGCAAAAAAAAAAAATGAGAGCTTGACATACTACTATAATGGAATTTTTACTATAGGGGCGGTGGAACTATAGTTTCACTTATGAATTTGACAGCATTCAATAACTTTAATTAAAATCTTATGATGATTTTAAAAACCTAATAAGATTTTAAATTCAGTTATTTAAAATCTTGTGGTCTGATATATGTTATATGAAAAGTTAGAATAAAAAAGTTATCAATAAAACCATAAAGGAAAGAAATATTTTTTTTGATGGACAAAAAGAAAAATAAGATAAATAAATTAAAACCGATGATGCATAATCTTTGCATACCTCTAAGCTTGAGGACAGCGTCTTTGACAACTCTCTCACAACCAGGGCAACACATCCTTACTTTGAGTTCCACCGTCTGTAAAATAAATCATCATTAAATAATTCTCACAATTATTCTTTGCTTACTAAATTAATTGTACTTCATCCATCTCAGATTATTTGTCGTTATTCAACATTTAAGGTTTTAAATTATGATTTCAAATCTACTATTTATTTCAATTAATCTTAGTAAATTATACTCCATGCACTATAACAAACAAAAGATGAGAATTTTATTTAGCGCAATTATAAATATGAGTATTTACAATACAAATTAAATATCAATAAAGGCTTTAACAATTTTGAATGTAATGACATTAACTTAATTATTGCTAAATATTTTTGGCGGCAATAAAAATTTGTATTACCACTAAACATCTCTTTTGTTATAGTGACGTCAAAAATACTAAATTCAGATGATCTCATGCTATAAAACAGCATCCACCTAGCATGGTCGTTAGAATAGTCATGTGATCAACACATTCATTTTAGCGTTAGCTAAGTCTAACAACATTAGTGTAAAGAATTTTTCCTAGTATAAATTCACTTAAATAATATTTATAGGTAAGTTTTTTTAATCTTTAAAATAAGATAGGTTATATGAGAAGAAATCACTAGATTCGATTAGTCACTATGAAGATTATCCTAACTAGGCTTTGCATCAAAAGGATGACAGAAGTAGGGGTGAGATTCTGCTTTCTGGATCGCTATCGGTCTCCATCTATCATTTATACTTTTTAATTTTCTTTCGAAAACTGGAAATATATTTCAGAATCTAGAAATGTATTAAATACTCTTTATACTTATTCTATCACGGGTTGTGGCCTAACTTCCCTTTGAAAGTTTCGTATGTGTTATTTCTTTTAGCTTACACACCATTTTGGGGTTCTGGGGTGTCTGTCATCATGAACTCGACTTTTGGATCATGACAAAACAGGTAAAGATATACATATAACTTGAAACTTTTTCCATTATTCAAAAGATACATCTTTACAATAAAGTTGGCTAGTAAATTCAGATGAAATCATTTCCAGGTTGAACTGATGAAAAGGTGAGAAAAGATTAAAGGAAGAAGAAAGACCAAAGAAAGTGAAACCTGCAAAGAAAGTGGTCGACCCCTAGGCATGTTGTTGTTGTTGTTGTTGTTGATGGCTTTGTAAAGCAAAAGAGATCTAACAGTTCCAAAGAGTTTCTGAATAGGCTTTCCATTTGTAAAGAGGTTGCTTGAGTATATATATATTGACAATGACATATATAACTCATTAAAAGGGGAGGAGACTTATTGTTGAAGACTTTAGTTAAGTAAATTATATAAAGGTATATTTACTTGGGTTCCGGTCCCGGTAATAGAGAAAATTATGTTGAGAGCGTTATAACATGCCATCTGAATTTAATCAGGTTTCAATGTAAATATCAGACACTGGATGATAAGCTCAAAGAAAAAAGACAAATAGTTCGTACAATATGTTTTCTCGGGATTAATCCCTGAAAATGAAGAAAATCTTAGGTCTCTAAAATTGTCCCTGCGACGTATAATACAAATTTAATCAAGTTTTAATATATCTTATACACCAGATGAGACACCAATAAAAAAGACGACATAGTTAAGTAAATTATATAAAAGTATGTTTTCTCACTTCATCAAAAATTATTATTAGCGGCAATTAATTAACGACAATAGGTTAATTATTGTTGAATATGCCTTTTTGAGGTAATTACTAGTGATAATTATATTCTAACACTTTTGTAAATGCTCCTAAAATCTATATCAAAGTACATATTTCTTGTCGCTGAAAAGTTATCTTTGTTGTAGAATATAATGAGATAGACAGATAATCACACATTTAACATGATATTTACCATAGTCAAGCATAATATGTTGTTTAAGTCTCATCGTCACCACTCTTTAAAAAAAAAAAACAGTTTCACACGTAATAACGTGTTGAAGAAATAATTAATTAAATTAAGAGTATACTTTTGCTACCCAAAGAATTAAGGCATCTCTCCCCTAAGTTCCAATCTCTTGATTAGCACATCAATTAAGCAAGCAAACAATGTGCACTTGTCTCAAAAATGGCAATCCTCTTCACTTTTAGTAATTTTTCAATTGATTATTGGCATGTGGGTCTTTTTATTTAATATTCTACTTTGTTGAATGAAAAACACTTTTATGTAGGAAGGGAATGGCATCTAAAAACTTGAAGCATGGGGACAAGCCAAATGGCTGCTGACACTGAAAAGTAAAAAAGGAATATCAAGACATAGGAAAATGAGATAGGCTAAAGAAAGTACAAATTAAAGGTCTTTATTTCCTATATTTTTTTCGATATTCGATGTCTGATAAATGCATTAGAGTCCTAACTCATTTGGATTAGCATCATGTAGGACTCGTTTTTAAAAAATGATTGCTTACAAAAAATGATATAATACGTAATAAATATGCTTTTCAATTTGGCATTAACCAGTATCTACGCTCTCCAACTTTGAATGTACATAAGTAAACACTTATATGCATATATAAAATTGAACAAGTAGACACACGCATTCGACGTGACATCTTACTTGACAATTCATGTAAGATGTTACATAGGATGCGTATATTTACTTATTCAATTTATACAAATTTAAAAGTGTCTTCTTTTGCACAACTAAAGTTGGAGAACATAGATGTTAATTGAAGCAATTAAGTAACATGTTTATGTGTTATATCAAAATAATAATTATACCAAAAGTTTGAATTCAAATTTTTTAATTAAAAATAAAGGAATCGTATTCATCCTACCTGATAAGTACAAAAGTTTTTTGATGCAAAGGAAACAAAATATTCCAAATATCTCCTTTTCATTTTGATCTGATCATCATCTCGTGTAAGCTTTTTATTTATTTATTTTTAATTATATGATACGAAGCATGCACCATTATCAACCAGTAATCCATTATCAAAGGTTTTATTCCTCACCTCTCAATTTTCTCCCTCCGTTTCATCTCATGACACACTGTTTTGTCTTTGATTCGTTTTAAAAGAAAAGGAGTTTCCGCAAATATCTATTATAATAAATTTAATTATGTTTTATAATTGTAGTTTGTATATTTACGAGTTATAGATACAATTTAAGCTATTTCGTTTGTATAATTTGTGAGTACGATTGTGTAATTGAGCTATTTTTGTATAAACTCGAAATATCGAAGTTATACAAACACAAACATCTAAAGTTTAAACAGTTATACAAATAATATTATACAAAATTTATATAAAATTTGAATAATACAAACGTACGAATTATATAAACTCAAAACCCAGCCCACGTATTTATCACTGAATGTTGGTCACGAGTGATAATTAATCAAAACTATAGTTATGATGACTACTTAACTAGTATATGTTTGCTTAACTATGCAATTTTCCCTAAAAAGAATAGTACTCTTCTATTATTTAAAAATTAAAAATTATTATAAATACATTATATTATAAATATCTATTTAAGAATTCTGAAACCTCCCGAATAAGTTTACTATCAAGTAAGTAGTTTATATAGACAACTTACAAGCAATTTTCTGAAAAACTTTTCAATGCTTTGTGAGGCTTGCAATCTAGTATAGATAGCTCCTAGAAAGCTTTGCAACAATTTCTTCGATTTTGTAATCGAGTAGGTAGTTTTTAAAAAAATCTTACTACAACTTCTTGAAAGAATAAATTTCACATATGATCACGCAACAATTACTTATTTTCATTAAAGTCACTTGAATAACTTTTATAACATAAAAGACACCCACTTTGAGATACTTTCTTCGTTTCATAAAGAATGATCTAGTTTAACTTGGCACGGAGTTTAAGAAAATAAAGAAGATTTTTGAATCTTGTGATCCTAAATTAAAGTTATCTCAAATGTATAAAAATTGTCCTTTAATCTTGTGGCCTTAAACATATCAGGTGGAAAGCTGAAATTAAAATGTTACCAAAAAAAGAAAGAGGTCATTCTTTTTGAAACATTGGGAGTACAAACTAAAAAGCCACACAATAAAAAAAGAGTTTAAGTTTAGTGCACGTATAAGATTTTCTACACCATATGGTTATTTTTAAGATAAACATGATAACTTAATTAAGTAATTAATAAAATATCTTTTTGAATATAATTATAATTATGATAAAATAAAATTAAGTCCTCTTTCTTCTCTAACCAAAACTAATTCATAGTTATCTTCTGAATTAATCAAGTTTATTTGCTTTTCTACATCTGATTTTATTTGGTTCTGTCTCTTTATCTTCTTGTTCTATTTTTTAGTTTTTGCGTCTTCTTTTGTTGTATTGATCTTTCAATTATTTTCAGTTAAATCATGTTTTCAAGGTTTTTGTGAATTTTCTCAAGGATAATAATTATATTTGTATTAGTGATTATATTGTTATCAACCCTTTTGATCTTCAGGATATTTGAGATATCTTAATATTGTAGATCAGAATAATAAATTGCAAATTGCAACTTTTTTTCAATTCTTCTTCTTGTGTTTACGGATCATGACTTTATCAAAATTAAAAAAGAAAAAACAAAGACAATTAAGAAATTAAAAAATTACTTCTGATGAAAAAAAAAGCAGACGTAGAAAAACAAATAAACTTGATTAATAATGAAGATAACTATGAATTAATTTTGGTGAGAGAAGAAAGATGACTTAACTTTCCTTTACTATATTTTACCGTAATTATAATTATATTCAAAAAAATAAAAATTCAATTAAAAAGCTTTGATTTGATCCCAACTAAAATCCAAACTCATATGAATAAAGTAAAATATTAAAAGAACGGAACACTTTATGAAGAAATTTTGAGTCTTACACCATAACATTGTTTCCCCTATTAATAAAGTAAAACTCTTTGAAGGGGTTGATCGGAATTGTAAAAACTCTGTAATTTTTTAGTTAGTATCTCGAAGTTTAGTGACATATGAGTTAGAAAAAAATAGTGAAGTGATAATTATGTGATTATATTTGAAATTTTTCTGCTTTCTGGGAACGTATACATGAGGATATACATATGTAGACATATTTTTCTATTTAGTAGATTGTTTAGACATATTCAATCCTAATAAATATATTTTCAAGATGATCTCATGTGTATAATATTATCATCTCACAACTTGAATTTTGTAAAATTGTTGTCACAAATTCAGTAGGCATTTGGCCATGCGATATCATATCGTGATATGGTATCGTGAGATGGAATCAGCGTTTGGACTTGCGATTTTACGCTGATTCCATCTCATGATTCCTTATCATGAGATGTGATACCGTATTCTCCAAAAACCATGATATGGAATTATATGGAAATTCCATATCATGATTTGAGATATTTTAATACAAAAATTGATCCACGAGTTTATATTTTGTTAAAACAACCCACATTTATATCTACTAACCATTTATTTCATATGTAAATAAAATTTATAATCACATCATTACTTTATAAAATTTATTATTCTCACCGACATAAAATTATTATTCTCACTAACATATTTTCACTTAAACTCACATCGGCATTCATCTTTGCGCAATGTGATTGAACGGACTTTTGGAGCTTGGAAAATAGATTTAGAATACTGAAACAAGGCATGAATCATTATGATATTGATACACAAGTGAAAATTGTCATAGCTTGTGCAGTGTTACATAATTATTTGCAAGAATACCAAAGTACTAATGAAATATTATGGTCTATGAGCATGAAGATATAGTTGCGGATGATATTAACCAACAAATGACTCAAAGTAACAATGTTGGTTCATCTTCTCGGTCACATGATTGAGAAATGCAAGTTCAACATGAGGAAATTGTCCGTACTATGTGGGAGGATTATAGTAACTACTAGTACACTACAATTTATGTTCAATTTTTTTTTATTAAATTAAAGTTAGATGAAACAATTACTTAAGTGGAAAACAAATAGCTTTGTAATAATTTATTATGCGATTTTATAAATTTTTTGTTTATTTGATAAGATTGAATAAATAATTGGGGCTATTTTAATAGTTTTACAACTTATGAAAATTTTTTATGTTTTAATGAGAAAAATATACAACACAAAAAATTCCATATCGCATGTCCAAACAAAACTTCAATTTCTTCTCATGATTCCATATTGCATGGCCAAACCGGGCCCTAAATGATACGATTACAATTTACATGTTCAACTTTCACATTAACAAGTATATTTTTGAAGCTTTTGATTACTACTAATATATAGTGATTGAAAATACAGAAAAGAACAAGCAGCAATAGTGAATGTCAACATAATTAAAACAGTACAAATTTAGAGCAGTAAGGGATAAACCCTTGCTAAGTCATAACATCATACAACACAAAAATTCAACAAAGAGAAAATAACAGTACAAAAAAAACAATATGATGGCAAATCATTAAGATAACTTGTGACAGTCTTCATTTCCCATTGTACCTATAGATATTCTGTTTATATGTGTCCCATTGTACCTTACTTCCTCAAGCTGTGTAATATGTATTCAGCATAGAGATCCCTGCAGAAACGTAACGACCATGCAACGGATAAGTTACTATTATAATACATGAGAATGTGTATGGACAATAAGAAGAATCAAGAGTTATATCATACATGGAGTACTGAATGGCATTGACAGCAGAACTTGGAGGCAGGAAATCGTCAACAGCAACGTCTTTGTTTTCATTCTTCTTGTCTGAAGACGAGTTAAGAAATTCCTCATATGAAACTTCCTATAGATTCATTATCTAAGGGAGTTGTTATAATTAATAGATAAATTTAGGAGGATACAGTCTTCAAAAAAGCGGCGAATTTCAGCCAGGCGGTGAGGGGGGAGCTGCTTTATATCAGTGTAGTGGCGATATTCTGGATCATCAGCACACACTGCTATGATCTTGTCATCTTTCTCTCCCTGAATTGACGAAGAAAAACGTTGTCGTTGAAAGTAACGTTTACAAAGAGGAAGTTATTGTTTGGGATAAAAATAGGAACCTGATCAATCATAGGCATCAGACCTATCGCCCTAGCTCGAAGGAAACAACCTGGAAGGACAGGTTCCTGTTGAAAAAGTTAAAAGCCGATTACTGTTACAATCAGTCCTATTTGGAATAGTCACTAATGCAAATAGAACAATCGCAGTTTCGCCTGTCTTATACATTCATTTACCTACCTGCATGAGGACTAATACATCCATTGGGTCATTATCTTCACAGAGTGTTCGGGGAATGAAGCCATAGTTTTGAGGGTAAACCACTGAAGAGTATAGGATGCGATCAACCTGCTCATACATGGAAAAGGCGTAAACTGAAGGGTGATTCGCAATGCTGCTATAAAAATAAAAATAAAAACTATTCGACCAAAGCCAAGGTTAGTAAGTAATAGTACCCTCACTCTAAGATTAAGCATAGAGCGAAATACTCATCTCCTCGGAGCATCACTTAAAATTACCTTAATTTAGATCATTGTATCATACCTTAATAAGACCGGTTTTCTTGTCCAGCTCATATTTGACTTTGCTTCCTTTTGAAATCTCAATGACCTGCATGGACGCATTGTGGCGATCACAATAACACCAACTTAGTGTTTCCACACAAACAGATAATATAGTAATAAACCCTTTCTCATTTTTGTAGATCTATTTACATGAATGACTTAATGGTCCCAATAAATCAAAATCCCCCACAATCAAGATAAATGAAGAAAAGGACTAAAGAAGCTCTCAACTGTCATTTATCCGGGTGGCAAAGATATGGAAACATATATGCACCTTATGTGTAGGAGATGGTAGGATAATTGCATATAATGATCTTTTAGTTCTTTATAGTTTTTCCTCTAATACCAATAGCATGTCACGTTGGAACGGTAATAGCTAGTGTCTCAACTATAGAAGACTATTTATTTATTGTGAAAATTTTCAAGATTGGCTCTCCTGATTTGAGATATGGAAAAGATGACTTTAATAAGTAATAACTGAAGAAGCAGATCAATTGATCATCTGGCTAGTGCTTTTTCGGTAGGCTCTTGCTACAGTGAGTTAAACAAGGTGCTGGACAATACTCTCAACTTGCCTTTAGAAGATTATATGGATGAAAACAGTATGTTAGACTTCATCAATTCACTACAGGAATCGACTTCAGTATAGATTATAGTGCCCCTCTTTTGTTATTGCGCAAGGGATTTTCTGACTTCTACCTACAGAGCACTTATTTTCGTGCTTTGCTGTTTATTCCAATAATGTACTTAGTTACCATTTCAAAAAAAATTAAGTAGGAGTTTGGAACATTTAATGATATATCAGAGGTACACATATATCAAGCTGAATTGGAAGGAAAATTGCACTAATTCCAGTTTTCTTCTTCTATATTGATAGTGTTCGCATTATGCATAGATGATATTCGTGCTTTCACCATGTTATCAAATGAGTGATACCAAAATTTCCAGTTAAAAAACCAGATATAGAAAATTACACTATGCAAGTCACAGTTCTAGTTAATTTCCCAACTTAAAAGAAGAATCAAAGTGCCCAGGCTGGGGGTTCCAATTAACTGCATATTAGTTGAACCTAAGGACTTAGTATACTTACAACATTGAAAACACTTGGAGCTTCAGGTCCTACAAAATAAAAGAAGCAAACCAGAAATGATCAGATTCAACTGCTGCGAAATTTGTGTTTTTCAGAATGATGAAAAAATGTAGTGCCAGCCAGATACCTATCTCGAGGTCGTGCCAAGGATGAGCAGCAACAGACCTCCTGGATATAGATGATAGGATCCTCTCATTCAAACGAGGGGCACGTCTTTGTGGAGACAGATCATCGTTTTCATTGCTCATTTTTACAATTTCTGGTAAACCTGAAAGAAAGTAAATGGACAACAGATCATTAGGTTCATTTCATTGAAAATGTAGTAGGAAACAGTAAGTTAACATAGGCCGGATCTAGAGTAAGGTGGGTTCAAATGAACCCTTAACTTATAGTTGGAACTTCGTATGCATATGTAACTATAACAAGATCATACTCATTCAGAACCCACTCACTTTAGATTCTAAATTTTCCACAGTATATCAGATGCATTGTTGTGTGGTTCAGATATAATGTGAAGTCGAATGTATATTCTATTCGAAAAGTACATTGATCTTAGGCGAAATAGTAATATCAAGCGCTACTATCTCAATAACAAATCCCCAAAATATAAGATCGAAGAAGTAAATGAACTATGTGTGATTAAGTTTCCATATTGCAAAGCAGTTGAAACTAGAAAGTTCTTATTAGCTGCACCATGCTTTTTTACCCGTGTAGAAAAAATTGGGAATTAGGGGAAAACATTTTCTCATGTTCGATTGGTCAAAAAAATTTTAAAAAACAATTCCACAACTGACATCCCACACTAATTGTGTCGTCCCCACCTCCCATAGGCCCCCAAATCTCCATCTCCACCACCTCGTAAACATTTCAACATTTTCCTTCTTACTGAACACACCGTAGATCAAAACAAATTTTCCAGAACCAGAGCAAGTAAGAAAAGGAAAAAGAAGAACTGTGCATAGATGATCAACCAAAACTGGAATAATCGAAGTGAAATCTATGACGATTTAACAGAGAAATCACTGGAATCTGCAGGTTAGCCAGCTATTAGACTATAGTATTACAAATCAGATCACCAGGTGGATTAACCAATTGACTCCATTAATCTTAGCTCAAACTATACCACATTTAATTTTTTAAAAAAACAAAAAAAAACGTATACAGACTGATAATCATGATCTTCTAACTAAATCGAAGCATAAATTAATTTGCGAGAATCAATATTTTCAACCAAATGGAGCTGAGCGTACCTTGGATTGAACGAAAGAAGACCAGAGAGAGAAAAATAGTGAATGAAAAGTTTAGAAAGAGAGCATGTATATATATATATATATATATAGGTAAAGTAGGAATAGAGAGGTGGTGGTAGAAAACTAGTTGATGTCCGATTATTTTTCCTTGAACCTTTCAACATTTCATTCAATGCCCTCTTTTTTCCCACTATCTCTCCGTTGATTTGGTCTGTGTGAGTACATTGACAAAAAAAAAAAAAAAATTAAAATTTCTTATTATCACATTGAAATTAGATTAATTTAAATTCACATCAAATATGATCTATTCGGAGATAATGCTTTCTATCAAAAAAAAATTGTATTTTCAAGTTGATTAATGAAAGGAAAAACTAGAGTAGAATTCCTTAGTTTTGATTTGAGGTTTCTTAGTTTGAGTGAGTAGTAATTGTGTTTGATAAAGTTATTTATGAAAAATTTCAATTAGTATTAGACAAGTAGTTTATGTTTGGTCATTCAACTATCAAATTACGAACAAGAGATATATTTATGTATACTTATAATATATTATGTATGTCCTTAATTACTTGTCCATTTTTGAATTTGCACACCTATTAAGAAAATAATGACTGACATAGTGAGTTTACCATTTTACATCTATTAATTATGAAGTGGATGAATTAAAAACTTAATATTTTCAAAAAGTTTTACCTTTTTCAATGTAATTAATTGAGGGTAATAATAGGTAAAAAATTGATTTGTCAAAATGGACAAGTAATTAGGGAGAACTAAAAAAAAAGTAGACAAGTAATTAGGGACAGAGGGGTATATCTTTAGTAGTATATTTATATCTTTATGGGATAAATGTATTATAACTATTCAAGAATTAGATGAATTCATTTTATCTTTTACCGAATAATATAAGATATGAGCAGCTTAAAAGAGTTTTAAAATTATAACAAAAAAAATAAAAATAAAATATTATGACATGTCATTTCGAGAAAAAGATGTTTTTATTCTGTCCAATATATTTTGAGAAAAATCGAAATAATTGAATGATACTATATATAATATTTTTTTCTAACATGAATGAATTCATACGCTTACAAAGTTCTAAGAAGGAGTAAAAAAATAAATAGACATAACCACTTGCTTGGTTGGTTTTTCTATAAAACTCCATGCATCCAATATTTCACATGACATTTAAAAAAATTAGATATAACCACTTGCTTGGTTGGTTCTTCTAAAAAAACTCCATGCAGACAATCTTTGACATTACATTAAAAAAATAGTTGTAATTGGGCACCACCCAAACAATTAAACAACTGAATAATGACTTTATCTTATATTCACACAATATTTATCCACGTCCTAATTGTCACTTATATATATTTGTTATTGTTAGTTGTTACACCCTCCCCGTGATCCGTCCCTTGCATGTAACGGTATTTGATTGGTCATGATCAAATTGTTTATAAAAATAAAATAATATTTTTTTAAAATTTATAATTAAAATGAATCATGAATATTTGTATAGATATAAGATTATGTTATTAAATATTAAAGGAATGATTGTAAATTTAAATTATTTTTATATGTACAATACTTCATTTTTTAACAAGCTAATGTTTTTGAGTATATATGAAAAATTATGGAGTTCGTCTAAAAATAAGCTCGTGAAATACGGGGATTTAACAGGTCTATTGATAAAGATTAATTATTTTTTGTCGGATGCGTTGATATTCTCATTTATTCATTCTACTTTTCTCATGTAAAGGAATGAAAATTAGAGATTAAATCGATCAAATATTGGAGACGGTCAATTCCATCTATAAGTGAACAAAATCAAATTAAAAACTGCACCAAATTGTAAATCGAGTTAAATTAAGAAAATAAATTGATTAATAGTTTATTTTGACTTGTTTGATAATGGAGAAAAAAATATGATTATACTTGGGATGATTTAGTTTAACTTTAAAAAATCAATAGACCAAATCAATCCGACATTATTTATATAATTTTTAAAATTAATTTTATACATAAAAGTATTTACTTTGATGTAATTTCAAAATGTTTTTTTTATAATTTTTCATATTTTTATCTTTTAATATATTATTTCAAATTTGGACTTAAAATTTTGAATGGTCCAATAAAGGTTATAATCGATAGATATTACTTATTAGTAACTCTAATAAATCTCAAATCAAAATCAAATCAATGATAATGCTAACAATAAAAAATCAATTCAATACTAAGAACGACAATAATGTTGAATAATTGTTTTTTTAATTTTACATTGGTTTAGACAATTAAAATATATAACCTAATTTTAGTTTTTCTTTAATGTTTAATCATGTAATTAATAGCTATTAGACTTATTTTGGCATGATTTAGTTTTTTAAAATTATGATTATTTTCATTATAACCTATTTATTTGAAATATTTATTTTATGTCGTTTCATTATTATTTTTTGTTGAATATTTTAGTGTCACCACTCATTAGAGAAATATTTGAAGCACAAGTTAATAATTGAGAAAATCCAAAAAAATACGAGGCCGGTAAACCAAAATTTTGCTGATTTGATTTGATTCGATTTATAGATTTGAAAATTCAATAACAAATAATTTAATTTGATATTTAAAAACTCGAATGAACTCGATCATGTGTGTTAGAGACATCAGTGGGAGGTGTTATTCCTCCATTTTCAAGGTGAAGGAATAGTATAATCGGGAGCTTATTCGATTCCACCCCGACGTTTAAAGATTTTCACAAGTATAATATCGATACTTGTTTTCTCTGCTTCCATTACAAAAATTATAATATTCATTTTTATAAATTTATTTTTCTAAAAAAAATATTTCTAAAAAAATTTAGTCAAAAGAGAGATTAATCTAATTAGTACATTAAAATATTATTATATGTTCTTAGTACTAGGTAGATTATTATTATTTCTACATTAATTATCATACCCCAAATTGACTAATCCATGTTTTGATGGAAACTTTAGTGGAGACAAGGTGGGGAAGTGGAGAGAGACGGATATACGTATCTTATGCTCTATGTTACCTAACTTCTGATGTATAAGTTGACTTGAGGTGTTTATATCACTTCTTTTCCCTTTAAATAATAATAATAAAAAAGAATACAAATAAAATTCTCTTAATTTGTTAAAATAGATAAAAAATAATAATTAATAATCTACTATTAGAATAAGAGTCAAATAAAATAAAATTAAATATATACTAGGTAAGCATATATAGATAGACATCATTTAAAATTGAATGACTGAATGTATTTACTTTTTCGAATATCTTTTATTAGATCCCACTAAGATTCATTACTTCCTTTAGTCCAATATAAATAAATTGTACATCAAGGCTTTCTCCAATACTTCTATTTTGATCTCATGTATTAGAGGCTTCGTAGACTAGAGTATTTAAGTTATACATATGAATTGAAATCAGCTTTTGTTGTCCCTAAAGATGGTTTAACACCTACACATAAAATATGTCATCTTTGATTCATTCTCAACTAGAAAATGCATGAAGTTTTACAGTTTATTGAGGTGAATATAAATAATTAAAATAAATTATATATTTTATGAGATTAACTCTACTACTAGCAAAACAAAAACACAATTTGAATTCAAAGTGTTTAATTAGAGCGATTTATTAAGAGTTTAAAGTATTCCATTGAAACAAGAGTTGATTTAAATGTCGAAATGAAATATCCCGACAAATTTAAGAAATTAATTAGGATTATTGATCAAGCCAAAATCTAAGTGATAGTCTTGGGGAAACAAACATTTCACTTATGGGCTCAATTGATAATGGTGAGGCCCACTGTCTCTGCTTTGAAAATAGGGCCCAATGCTGACTACTTGATGGCCCAACATGGCATGTGAAATCTATGTGAATGCGATGTTGTCTTGATTCTTACTATTGGATGCTTAATACATTTTGCTCCAAAGGACATAGTACATAAACGTGATATTTAAATTGGCGTTAATTGATATCTATATTTTTTTAATTTTATATGTTTACAAATAAATATTTGAATTTGTATAAATCTATACAACTAGATATACATGTTATACATTTCATAATAAAAACCAATTGAAGTGTATCTAACGTGAATCATCATGTAGGACGTATATGCCTAATGTTCACTTTTATACAAATTTAAGTGTCTACTTATGCATACTCAAAGATAAAGAATGTAATATCAATTGAAATCAAGTTAAATTATACGCTTATCTATTATGCCCCGCAAATTTAAGCACCTATTCACTAGATCGCATGGTGGTTTATTTGGCGCATCGTTTCTACTTTCATGTTCATGTCAACCATATTTAGAACATTAGATAAGTGTATAAATAGGAGCATAGAAAAATAATTTCACATTCAAATGTGTGCAGTATAATAATAAATATTTTTCCTGTCTCAATTTATATGACTTACTTCTTTTTTTATCAATTTAAAAAAGAATGACACATTTCTATATTTAGTAGCAATTTAACATTAAAATACCTATTTTATCTTAACAAAATTATTCATAATCATTCAAATATCTATGACTTATTTTAAACTTCATGTCAAGTCAAACAACATCACATAAATTAAGACGGAAAAATATATATCTAACAATTGTACCATATTTGTCCCACACTAGTTGATCACTTTTAATTTTACATGGTGTTTAATAAATCATAAATAAAAGCTAGATTTTTTTTTTTATAAATGTGATCACTTTAATAAGGTGTACAACTATTTACAATATAATGGTCAATTAATATGGAATGGAGAGAGCAATATTATTTTGTAGGCAATAATACAACATAGGTTATGGTGTGGTGGTAAGACTGTTGCATCCTTAACAGAGGTCTCAGATTAAGATCATGGATTCCATGAAGAAAATTATGTTGAAAGTTACACGCCCTAATGAATTCTATATTACGCTATTCAAATTTAGTCGAACCTCTGATGCGAGCTCTATAGGCCAGAGATAAAGAGAAAAAAAACAATGTAAAATTAAGTTCAGTTAGAAAAAAAAATTGTTATGGGTTTGGCTGCTAGATAATTGATGTGATAGAAATGGGCCTTAACGGTCAAAAACAGCTCTGCAAGAAGATGGTAGACAGAAATAATAAGTGTGAACTGACAGGAATTTAATATATACACATGTTGTCCTATAGTTGGTTCAGAATATTATGATTTTAGTATTATTTTTATTGAATTGGGAATCTCTACACTAGTGATGATAATATTTTTTTTTCAATTTATGTGGAAGTATTTAATTAAATATAAATTATTTCAAGAAAAAAAATTAAGTTTGTAATTGAAGATAAATTATAATTATAAATTATTTTATTAAGATAGAATTCAAAAAAATAAAACTACAATTAAATATAAAAATATGTCATTTTTCTTTAAACTAATAAGAGAAAAGTATTGAAAACACTCATGAACTTGACGCATATTATTGGTTTCATCTCGACTGCAATATGACATAACAAGTGTTCTCAAACTCTTGTAAGAGCATGTGCCTCTTAATAAAAAGCTGAGAGAAGTGTTGAAAACACTCCTAAACTTAGCAAGAATCTAAGAGTGTATTTTACTCATATTGTAAGATCTTGGGTGTATTTTAAGTTTAGTTAGTTAAGTAAAGATGTGTTTTTAAGGATGTCAATAATTCAGAGATAAAACTAATAATTCGCGTTGAATTTAAAGATATTTTCAATACTCTCTTAACTAACAAACAAACAAAAAAATCACATAAATTGAGACATGAAAAATTACTAAAGCAAATACTTGTTTTAAAATTAATCGTAGCATAAAAATTTGAGTATCTCCACAACATTATAATACTTGAATCGACGAAGATTTTTGTCAAAACTTTTAATTAAATGGTACTCCCTCCGTCCCTATTTAGTTGTCCATATTTCCTTTTTTAGTTGTCCCTATTTAGTTGTCCATTTTGACAAATCAAGAAAGGGCAACAAATTTTTTCCTATTATACCCTTATTTACATTTCTTGAAAATTTCTAAAAGTGTATGTTGTTTCCCTACTCCCTCCGTCCCTATTTACTTGTCCATATTTCCTTTTTTGGTTGTCCCTATTTAGTTGTCCATTTTGACAAATCAAGAAAGGACAACAAATTTTTTCCTATTATACCCTTATTTACATTTCTTGAAAATTTCTAAAAGTGTATGTTGTTTCCCTCCAATTTATTTCACTTGAATTCAAAGAAGTGGTTGTAATTTTGAAGTGAAAAGTTGTCATAAGGGTAAAATTGTAACTTCACTGTGCTAATCATTGTTGCCTTAATCTGTGTGTCATTTCTAAAGTGGACAACTAAAAAGGGACGGAGGGAGTACCAAATAATCTCCCCCCGAAAACGATTCGAAAGCTCCAAATATTTATATTAAGGTTCTTTGAAGCTCTTATTAAACTTAAATAAGTTCAAAAAAGAATATTCATATCTAGCTTATGAACAATATCATTATAAAGAATATATGATGTCATCGTATTACAATTATTATTATAGAATATTTGGCCGAATTTTCTAATGATTGATATAAATATTTCTATATTATTTTTTATATATTGTAGACTATTTCCGTTTTTATAATGCCAAAGTTACGGCTAGTCGGCAAATACTTTAAAGATGAAAATAAATTATTAAAAACAGCACCGAAAATTTTAATAAATCAAGCATTAAATCAGTAACTTAGAGATTATAATCTACAAAATAAGCTACACTTACAAATTTCATTCATCAATATAATTATTTGGAGAACATCAACCCAACATGAGGGATGAAATGAAACACACAAGAAAATCTCTTGCAAGAATAGGAACAAAAAAATTGGTGGGCCAAGGTGAAATTTAAGAACAATAATACCATAGATGTCCAAATTAAATAGATAATAATTGTTTGAATTCAATTCTATAGTTGTCTTCTTTGTTTCAAAAATGCGCAATCAAAATAAGTAGTCGGCTATTATTATTACTTTCAAAAAATTCACAGTCAGATTAGAGTCCGATTAATTTGAATTCGCATTACATAGGAATGGAAGCATTTTCTATCAAGAGATTCTCTTATATCCAGAACTCGAATTCAAAACTTTTAATTAAATGAAGAAATAACACAATCCACTACATCACATTCTTTCATGACGAAAGTTCTTTTTATGTAGTCACTTATTGAAGGTCTAATATGATGTTTGAAAAAGACCTACAAGCCAAAGAAATATACTGTGCTAAATTGGAAGTATCACAAAAGAAAGTTACGCGCACTTATGGTAAAAACGGAGACATGTGATGACACACAACAAACTTATCATATTTTCTCATAATAATAATGTTTGGATTGGATTACAAATTTTAAAGTTAAAGTTTGAAAATTTGAGTCATTGAAGTTCTTATTTTTAGAATTAAAAGGTGTGATTGAGCATGTATTTTATTTAAATTTATTTAAAAAAATTATAAGTAAAAGTGAAAATTCATTCGAAAACAAATCTAAGCAATTTTTGAAAACTTGAAAGTATTTTTAAAATAAAATTTTAATATCTAGTCTTATATATGTAATCAAATGCTAGCTTAATTACTTCAAATGCCCATCAAACTTTGATTGGATAGGAAGAGATACACATTCTTGGTACAATTTATGATATTTATTATGTGGTGGTTTTAATTTTTTTTTAAGCTAACATAACCCGTTGTCGCTATAACTTCTGACATACCTTTTACACTTCGGATGAGCACTCTATAGTGAGCACATCGTGTACATTAGATCAACCCCTACCGTATAATAGCCTGTAAATCACACAGAAAATGTGAATTGCACTAGATAAGTCTTATGCAACAGACTCGACTTAAAAGACATTAAGAAGGGATCGAGATCAGAAGACGACCTTCCAAATTAACGGAGTCATCCGAAGGACATGTAATGGCTTTTTATTGGCGTTTTGTGTAGGCACGAGATGAAAAACTATTTTAGTGAAAAGAATTAAAGGAAGAAAATGGCCAACAATAGAAGTGCAACTCATCATTTCCCCACTCCTTTTGTCCTAACATAAGAAGCAAACGAGAATCAATTCCCTCGTGGGCTCCAAACATAAGATAAAATTTGAAAAGCAAATGTGAAAGATCAAAATCCAATCCACACCAAGTCTTCTACTACACCACAATTAAAGCATCTCTTTATCTTTGTTTTTTTATTGTTTAACTCTTCCAATCAAAGCATCTCAATCTTTTACTAATCTATACTCCATGTTTGTTTTGACTGGACAAACCTTTTTCAAAAGTATTTGTTGGTTTATTTTTACTTGTTCATTATTTTGAAAATAGTTTTTTATTTGTTTATAAGATATAAATTTTATTTTTTTATTCTTAAGAGTAATTATTTATTCTCCAAATTATTTAAAAATTTAAGGCTTTATATCAGTTAATATGAATATTATAATAGAATATTTATATTTATTTCTTAAAGGATCTGTAAAGTTTAAAATAGACCTGCAAAAGTGAACAAAGGGAGTAATTAATAAAATGATAAAGTTTATAATATTTTAGAAAGTGGGTTGACAACTGAGTTGTATTTAACAATAAAGATATAATAGGTATAAAATAATATATTATCTCTTAATTTTTAAGATTAAACAAGTAAACCGAATAATTATTTTAGTATAATAAATAAGTAAAAATAAAAATAAACAGAGCGAATACTTTCCTTGTCTCATATTAATTGATCATTTTATATTTTACATGATACTTAAGAAATCATAAATAAGATGATCAATTTTACTAATTTATTGTTTAAAAATATTGATGGATATAAAGATAATTTACGAAAAATATGCTTAATAGCATAGAACATATGAATAATTATTATTGTAATAGATACAATATTGTAATTAATACTTCTTGTTTCATATTAGATAGACACACTTCTTGTTAAAAATATATGTCTCATATTATTTGATCACTTATTAAATCATGATATAATTAATTAATTTTTTTCTGTTTTACTCGTACAATTAATATGACCTTTGAAAGTTTATACAAATTTTGAAGATCTAAGAAATAAGAATTTCTTTTGTCAATAGGCTAATTAATATGAACAAAGGGCAAAATAGTAAAGTTGATCAATCTAAGACTATCTTCGTTTATTTTTATTTATCATTGTTTGATTTGACACATTTGTTAAGAAAACAAGTACTATTGATATGTATTTTACACACTATCCTTATTAAATGATATTTAGTATTATGTCTTGAATTTTTTTTTGAAGAATAATATTTAATGGTAATGGTAAAACATGAAAAAAAAAATCATCTTTTCTTTGATATGTCAAAAATAAAAATGTATTTTAGAAACAAATGACAAATAATAATGAATAAAGAGAAGAATAATTTCTTAATTATCCTGAAAATAGAAAGTGCATCTAATATGGGACCTAGGAGTAAATTCTTGAAAAAAGAAAATTTCTAACTTCTAAATTTATTTAGACTTCTAAAGTGTATTAATTATAGAGGTAAAATGAGAAAAAATTAATTATTCGAGCATGTATTTTTAGTAAGATGACGAATGGAGGGAGTAATATATTCATCAGTTAATTATTATTTTTAATTTCTCATCGATGTTTGATATTTATATTGGAGCCCAACTAAATTTGAATTTGCATCAGGAAGGGAGAGTAAAATGCTCCCTAACAAAGACGATTCCGTACTCAAGGACTCAGACCTCTTAATTAAGAATGAATGAATACTTACAACTCTACCGCAAACTTCATTGGTGGTTAAGTAATTACTTATTAAACCTTCAAAATCTCTTGGGCAATGGACATGCAGATAGGGTAGGTAGATTACTGCTTGATACGGAGTGATGTTAAATGTGACCACCTAAATCCGTCAACATGCATTAACGCCGTTACTTCTACCCCCACTGATCAACTCCCACTCTTTGCTCCACTCAGTTCATTTCACTACTCTATTATCCACACTTGTATAGCTTCTTCTTCCTCATCCATGTCTACTATGGATTCCATCATTCATATCAACTACGTTTCATTAATTTTAGTGTTTTTGATCAGCACGGTAATGGCAACTTCTATCGGCATTAACTACGGTCAGATTGCCGATAATCTCCCGCCTCCGGAGAAAGTAGTTCCATTAGTGAAGTCCATGGGAGCAACCAGAGTGAAACTCTACGACGCCGATCCACATGTCCTCAAAGCATTTGCAAATTCTGGTGTTGAGTTTATTGTCAGTCTCGGCAATGAGTACCTTTCCGATATGAAGGATCCTGCTAAAGCTCAGGCGTGGGTTAAAACTAACGTCCAAGCTTATTTACCGGCGACGAAGATCACTTGCATCGCCGTTGGAAATGAAGTGCTAACTTTTAACAACACTGCACTTTCCGACAATCTACTACCGGCGATGGAAAATGTTTACGCCGCTCTTGTTAGTATGAACTTAGATAAGCAAGTGAGTGTAACTACTGCACATTCAGTTGCCATTCTCGAGACTTCCTACCCGCCGTCCTCCGGAGCTTTCCGTCGAGATCTTGTTAGCTGTATTACTCAGGTGGTGGATTTCCATTGTAAAACTGGTTCGCCGTTTTTAATCAATGCTTATCCTTATTTTGCGTACAAGGCAGATCCAAAGCAGGTGCAGCTGGATTTCGTGCTGTTTCAGCCTAATCAGGGGATTGTTGATCCAGTTACCAATCTTCATTACGATAACATGCTTTTCGCCCAAATCGATGCGGTTCACTCTGCTTTAGCTTCAATTGGCTACAAAAATGTCTGCGTTCAGATCTCGGAGACAGGTTGGCCGTCGAAAGGAGACGCCGATGAGCTCGGAGCTACGCCAGATAATGCGAGGAAATATAATTGCAATCTTATTAAACTTGTGAGTCAAAAGAAGGGAACTCCGTTGAAGCCTAACAGCAATTTGAACATATACGTCTTTGCTTTGTTTAACGAGAACTTGAAACCTGGCCCTATGTCGGAGCGTAACTATGGTCTTTTCAAGCCGGACGGCACACCGTCGTATCCCTTAGGATTCGCCGGTGTCAGCACTAATAGCAGCTCCGGTAGAAGTCCGGCAACTGGCAGCGGTTCTACAACACCGACGTCGTGGTCACCGCAGGACGGAAGTTCCTCTCCCGGATATATGTCCATTACTTCTAATTCGGTAAGCATACATTTAGTTAGTTTTAGTTTTTTATAATATTTCAAATTAGTCTACACCGCCGTACGACGCCGACGCCGGCGCTAACACTAGAGTTTTTTAATTTCAGGGGAGAGGTCTATTTTGCTGGAAATCCTGGATTATGCAACTCCACATCATAGTGGGTTCAATTTTACTGCTATTTTCTCAACTGTAAACTCCATTATTGGACTTGCTGGGAAGTTCCGCCATTGTTGAGTACTGTTGTAAAAGCTAATTTGGGCGTTTCCGCCATAGCTAGTTGCCGTTTTATTCTTTGATTATAGTCTTATTCTTTTGTTTAACGAATAATCGGCGGCTTGATTTGCTCTGCTGATGAGATTCGTCGGTACGCCGGAAAGTCCAAAAGATGACAGCTGCTCCTCGCTTTCCTCGCTGGCTTGATGATGTACTTATTTTCTTCATGATAAGATTAGATCAAGTTGTAATTTGGTAACAATAATTTTGTATATTTATCTATTGCTACATTAATTTGTACAATTGTACTCCATGTATTATTATAGCTTCATTCATCAATGGCATCTTTTCTTGTTTCATTAAAAATTAAATGTTTATAAACACATTTTTAATTTACTCAAATATGTCAAAAATATTTAAAAGTATCTGAAATAAGTTAATTCAAACGGACTCTGAATATCATAACGCAATATAACTTTATTTGATGTGTGATTCTTTTGGTATTGTTTACTCAAATAAAAACAAGAAGTTGTGGTTTAATTTGTATGCTAGATTTAAAAGACATATAAATTGGGTAAATAAAAATTATATAAGATTAAATAAGAATATCTTTTCTGGACAATTGTAACAGACAATTGATTCTCCAGTTGAAAAGCTTTAATTGTTCATTATTTTAATACTGTTGTTAATGTTGAAAAACTGACTTCTAGAACTTAGTACCGTTGAGCCATTTGTTTCAATTCTTTATTGACATTAACCCTCCCCATGCCTTTTATATTCGTTGGAGCCTTAGTCATGAGCTATATTCATATGATGATCTTATATCTATATAATAAATATGTATACTTAAAAGTCCTCTTTTTGGATTAGAGTTGAATGATAATCATTCCTCCTATATTATAGTATGTTTTTCTTTTAAAAAAAATATTTATTGTATACTAACTCTTAATTTAATACCGAAAGAGTTTGAGAAAAGGATCAAAATTATCCCTTATCTTTGCCTCAAGACTCAAAATGATCCTTATCATTTCATATGGAGCACTAATAGTCCTCCTTCTTTGTAAAAATGGTGCAGTTTTAGTATTTCTAACATTTTCCGTCAATTTACAAAGTTTAGCTCCTTTTGTCCATTCATTAAGCAACAGTGAAGGTTAATTATTAAGGCCACCAAATGAATTAATTTTGAATGGCAGGATCCATTGTATTCACAATTAATATCACCCTCATATATTGGCTCCATTTATCCATTTACAAATTTACTAAAAAAAATACTTAGATTCTCACTTGATGTCAGGATATTCATATTGGTGTCCAACTAATGTTAGAATCGTGCCGCGTAGGGCTCCATTTGGTTCATATACCAAGAGCTCGAATCAGAAACCTTTGGTTAAGAGATAAACATTCTTATCCACTACACTACATCCTTTGGTTGTATAGATATACTAAATCCTTTGTCTAGAATTCCAGAAACACGCTTCAAGTTTAAAACAAGAGCTTGTTAGTATCAATTAAGCATAAAATTGTAATTTAATAATTATTATTGGGTTATGATTACTCGTTAAGAAAATTCATACATCCTTATAGAATTGATAATATCAGGGAGATAATGATATCGAAGAATTTTTTTTATCGTGCACGAATAAAATTGAAGGTTGGATCTGCTAATTGAAAAGTGCTTACAACAAGAAGTAACAAATTCTATATACAAGCTATGATTTGCTGCTATAGCTTTGACTCCATTTAGGGCTTATATCTACCCTCTAGAAAATACACAGAACAATTAGTTTTTTAGGGTAATTTTTTTTATTTAATTTAATGCATGACACGCATATAAGCAACTTCCGTTGATGATAGACGGAAAATATTTGATAGACTAAAACTGTACCATTTTTTATAAAGAAGGAGGACTATTAGTGCTCCATATGAAATGATAAGGATCATTTTTAGTCTTGAGGCAAAGATAAGGGACAATTTTGATCCTTTTCTCTGAGAATATACATGTATCGGGTAAAATATCCTTACTGTATTTGACAAATGTTCATGATAAAGTATTTTTTGTAAGAATTCCTACAAAACATACTGTAAATAAGAAGGGAGGGTGTAATATTTAATGTTTAAATGAAACCTAAAATATGAAGTTGAGCTAAAATGAAATAATATTAAGATAGAGTGTCGAAATAAAAAATATTAAATTGCAAGTAAAAGGGACTGTATATGTATTTGGCCAAAGAATATTTTTCTTAAATCTTTGTGTCCAATCAAATACTAAGGAATAGTAGTGGGAAGTGGAAAAGCTTGGGACCTTTGAGTCTTTAAATCCTATTCAGAGCAGCAACAGGTTTTGCTAATCGAAAAGGAGAAGGAAAAAGATGGGTGTGTTTACAGAGTAAAAAGGAGTGAGTTAGCTGAAGGTGACCGTATTTACTCTTGGAGAACTTTGTTTGCATATTCTCATTACGGTCAGTCTCTAACCCCATTTCACTATTTTAAGCAAAGGAAAATTATATAGAGGTAAGTATTGACACTTTTTGACACAAGTCGAAGGTTATTGGGTTGCGAAAATTCTTGGAGGTCGTGTGTTTCTTACTAGACCTTTAGCCAGGATGAATGTTTCTTCATTTGCATCATTATGTGTAAATTCTACTAAGATTGAAATAAATAATCAATATGAATCGATAAGTTTAAAAATATAGTGGATTCAGGAGTACTAGTAATCATAAAGTTTAAATCTGGTATTGGTCTCTAGTGTTGTATGATCGATCTCATGCATGGGACTTTTTTTTGTATTTGCATTTGATGAAAATAGTTGTAGATCCTAGTGTTAGCATGCTATTGTCTCTTGATTCTTGGATAACTGATCATATTGAGATCCCTGAACTTCATCTATGATATTGATCAAATGTGAATTTCAATCTGATCCTCCAGAGCCAGCCATGTACTTGCTTCAAAATGGTTTTGGAAGCTACGATCGATGCCATCACGAGTAATTGTACTGTAAAGCAGGTGTTCTTAACCAGGAAGCAGCGGTCAAGCTAACTCTGCTATTTTTGGTACTTTGACAGCTATTGTTTCATTGCCCCTCAAGCTATTCATGCCGATTTCGGCTGGTTCACTCTTAATTATCCATTGGATTGTTTAGTCTTCTTAGGTATAAAACTGACATTTGTGTTGTGATGAGTGATGTTAATAAGGTGGAAGTGGAGGAACTAACTTCCTTCCGTGATCAGAAAAGCTCGAAGAAAGTTCACTCTCAAGGATGCATGTGTTTGAAACAATGTTAGCAGTACGCCAAACTTTTCATGTTTAACTTTTTGTTGATCTTCGATTCCGATCCCATGAAGATGAAAACCTTTTTTTGGCAGAAGAACAACGTTAACATGGATTTGGGGATCTGATGAAGTTTGGATTAGTCTTTGTTAATTGTTTTTGAATATGTATATATATCTGAATTAACTTCTTCCATGATTTCCATTCTTGCTGAAACTTTGTTGGTTTAGTATGCCTCAGTCCCGAACAAGTGAGATTAGCTATATGGATTCTCACATTCCAATTTTCTCTGTTTAAAATCATCTCAAACCAACATTGTAAAAATTACAAATAGAAGTTATACCAAACACACCTTTTATCTTAGATGTTTATTTTGTGTTAGGGAGCGCTTTACCCTCCGTGATTTCTCGGCGCGAATCTGAATTTAGTCAGACTCTAATGTGGATACCAGATACTAGATTGAAAATCAAAAAATAAATTGATGAAACATAAATATAAGCTCATTGTTTGTATTTCCACGGAATAGAAGTATGCTTTAATGTGGCACCAAGAGCAGCAAAATCAATACCATCATAAGTCAATTCAAAAGAATGTAAATAGAACAATTTAAAGAGTCGTTTTGCCACGAGAAATTTTCACTTTTTTCGAAATAAATTTTCAACAAATATAAACAGAAATAAAATTGATAAAACATTTCTACAAAACAGACTTCTACTACTCTTTTCCACCAAGATAATTATTCTTTCACATGACTCAAACCCTCAACTAATAATAGAAATGTTCAACCACTTGACTAGACTTGATAATTAAGTTATCAAATTTTACATAGAATATCAAAATAAAAATAATTCCATTTTCTACTATTATTATAACTATGAAAATATATATAGTTAGACCACAAATATAATAAGAGTTAAAATCAGAATTTGTTAAAATTTGAGGGATTAAAATTTAAAAGTACAAATTTCCCATCAAATAAAGATAGAATAAGAATTTATTTCCTAATTTGAAAAAAATGCAAAGTCCTTCGGAAACTATTTTATTTCCATAAATAATTCTTTTCCAAAACCAAAACTAATTCGGAAACCAAACCAAATAGAAAGAGATAAAATAATTTGTATATATTCCAAATTCGAAAGAATTTAGGAAAACAAAAACAATTATAAATAGAGGGGCGCTTTAATCGGTAAAAGGCACAGCCAAACAAATACAATTGTATAGAAATTGTACAATTATTGTATAGAATATATAGGTATTTGTATAGAAATTGTATCATTGTTGTATAGAGTATGTATTTGTATTAGATGTGTGTAGATTAATATATATTTGTATTGGATGTGTATAGAATCTTTATTTGTATAGGATGTGTATAGAAATTATATAATTATTGTATATAATATGTATGTAATCGTATAGGTAGTGAATAGAAATTGTATAATTGTTGTATAGAATATGTATTTGTATAAGAATATGGGATGTATAAAGAATATGTATAGAATATGTACATGTATAGGATGTGTATAATACATTCATGGTTGTATAAAACTGTATTTAAACAATCTTCAATTATCCATTTTGCTGTCATAAAGGAGGTGTAGAATGTCCTATTGATATCAAGAATTCAATCGGAGAGGCCATCTACTACATAAGCAGAAATTTATGTTGGTGGGAGCAATATTGTCCATTTCACACAGCAAAATATTGGAACGGTTTTCTTGGTGTATGAGTGATGTTACTAAGATGAAAGTGGAGGAACTAACTTCCTTCTGTAATTAGAAATTGTATTATTGTTGTATAGAATATGTACTTGTATAGGATACATATATAATATGTATTTGTATAGGATATATATGTATAGAAATTGTACAATTATTGTACAGAATGTGTATAAAATTTGTATCATTGCTGTATACAATTATACTTATCAAGAGTGTATATGTATAAATAATTTATTGTTGTTGTATAAAAGTTGTATATTTACCGTATACATATGGTATAAAAAGTGATTATAAATTATATGAAAAGTCTACTCATAGAAGTATATTTAATGTGTATTGTGTGTATATTGTATTAAGAATGTTTATATATACGGCTGGTTTTGTCTTATCCCTTGGAATGTAGTCTTACTAGGTATGCAACTGACCTTGGTGCGGTGAGTGCGATGTTACTAGGTATGCAACCACTTGACTAGACTTGATAATTAAGTTATCAAATTTTATATAGAATATCAAAATAAAAATAATTTCATTTTCTACCATTATTATAATTATGAAAATATATGTAGTTAGAGCTACAGATATAATAAGAATTGAAATCAGAATATGTTAAAATTTGAGGGATTAAATGCACAAATTTTCCATCAAATAAAGATTTAACAAGAATTTATTTCTTAATTTGACTCAATTTGAAAAAAAGTGCAAAGTCCTTCAGAAATTATTTTATTTCCATAAATAATATTTCTTTTGCAAAACCAAAACTAATTCGGAAACCAAACAAAATAGAAAGGGAAAATAATTTGTATATAATTCCAAATTCGAATGAATTTAGGAAAACCAAAACAATTATAAATAGAGGGGCTGTTTACATCGGTAAAAGACCCAGCCAAACATTGTTGTATAGAAATTGTACAATTATTGTATAGAATATATATAGGTATTTGTATAGGTAGTGTATAGAAATTGTATCATTGTTGTATAGAATATGTATTTGTATTAGATGTGTATAGAATGTATATTTGTATAGGATGCGTATAAAATACTTATCTGTATAAGATGTGTATAGAAATTATATAATATGTATGTATTTGTGTAGGTAGTGTATAGAGTTTGTATAATTATTGTATAGAATATGTATTTGTATAGGAATATAGGATGAGTATAGATTATGTATTTGTATAGGATATGCATAGAATATGTATTTGTATAGGATATGTATATAATACATTTATGGTTGTATAAAACTGTATTTAAACAATCTTCAATTATCCACCATTTTGTTATCACGAAGGAGGTGTAGAATGTCCTATTGATGTCAAGAATTTGATCGAAGAGGCCATCTACTACATGAGCAGGAATTATGTTGATGGGAGTAAAGTTATCTATTTTACACAACAAAATATTGGAGAGGTCTTCTTGATGAATGACATTTGTATCACGATGACTATGAGTGATATTACTAAGGTGAAAGTGGAGGAACTGAATTCCTTCCGTAATCAGAAATTGTATTATCGTTGTATATAATATGTATTTGTATAGGATGTGTATATAATATGCAATTGTATAGGATATGTATAGAAACTTTACAATTATTGTATAGAATGTGTATCATTGTTGTATACAATTATATTTATCAAGAGTGTATATGTATAAAGAATATATTATTGTTGTATAAAAGTTGTACGTGTACTATATACATATTGTATAAAAAGTTATCATAAAATTATATGAAAAGTTTACTCATAAAAGTATATTTAATATGTAGTGTATATATTGTATTAAGAATGTATATATAATTGTTAATGTATATATTTTATAATATCCCAAAGTTTTTTCCTTATCAAAAAATGAATGGCAAGAGGAAGTCAAGATCAAAGATGGCACCAAAGAAGAAAATGTCCAAAACTTGAAACAGTCTTCACAATTTGAATAAACCTATACGATATGTTCTCAAACAAATTTATTAGATGATAATTTATGTATTTTTCGATCGAGTGTTGATAGTTAGGCAGTCTTATTATAGTACATGATTTTGTACTTATGGAACCATTTTGTTATGACATGATGTAGGCTCTTTTTTCATCAAAGTATATATATAGTTACTTTATGATACATGTCGGTTAAACATTTTGTCTTATAATTGCTTTAGCATAACACATAAACACCTTTTTAAGGGAAAAATATGTGTATAAGCAAACATATACTAGTTAATTACTTAACATAGCTATAGTTTGTCTTAATTACAATTTGCGATCTACTTTTAGCTATAATTATGCGGCTCCGTTTTTTAGTTTTGTATAATTCGGAATTTGTATAATATAATTTGTATAACTGTTTACACTTCTGATGTTTGTAATCGTATAAATTCGTTATTTCGAGTTTATACAAAAATAATTGAATTATACAAATGTACCCGCGTATTATACAAACCTGTGAATTATACAAATTCGCGAATTAAACAAACGAGACAACTTAAACTGTAGCTACAACCCGTAAATATTCAAACTATAGCTATGGAGCATAATTAGGTTTATTATAGTGGCTATTTGCGAAAGTTTCACTTTTTTTAACTTAGCATCAACTAACTTTTATGTTCTTTGATTTTTGGTATGCACAAGTAGAGACTTAAACTTGTATAAAGTTGAACGAATAGACACATATTTCCTACTTAACATATTGAACCTGAGATTTAAATTTGCAACCTAAAATAATTCTTGAGCCATTTTTGAGAATTTGGTAGATTGAAAAGGAGAGGGAAAAAAGATGGGATTATATAGATGTTGATCTATTACTTGTATTTGCACTTTCTGGTATCTGCTGTTATTTCTTTTCTTCTCAGAGTGTTGTTGATCATCAATACCATCATAAGTCATTTCAAAAGAATTATGCTTGTAAAATGTAAATAGAACAATTAAAGAGTTGTTTTGCCATGAGAAATATTCACTTTTTTCAGAATAAATTTTCAACAAATATAAATAGAAATAAAATTGATAAAACATTCTTACAAGACAGACTTCTACAACATTTTTCCACTAGGAGGAGTAGTATTCTTACTTATCCTCCAACATGACTCGAACTCTCAATTAATGATAGAGGTGTTCAACTACTTGGCCAGACTTGATGATTAAGTCATCAAATTTTATATAGAATATTAAAATGAAAACAATTCCATTTTTCTACTATTATTATAATTATGAAAAAATATATAGTTAGACCTACAGGCTACAAATATAAGAAGAACTAAAATCAGAATTTGTTAAAATTTGAGGGATTAAAAGTACAAATTTCCCAAGAAATAAGGATAGAACAAGAATTTATTTCCTAATTTGACTCAATTTGGAAAAACGTGTAAAGTCCTTCCGAAACTATTTTATTTCCGTAAATAGATCTTTTTCTACACCAAAGCTAATTGGGAACCAAACCAAATAAAAAAGAGATAAAAATAATTTGTATATATTCCAAATTCGAATGAATTTAGGAAAACAAAAACAATTATAAATAGAGGGGGCTCTTTATCGGAAAAAAGACACAAACAAACAAATACAATTGTATAGAAATTGTACAATTATTGTATAGAATATGTGTGTAGTTGTGTAGGTAGTGTATAGAAATTGTATAATTGTTGTATATAATATGTATTAGTTATATATATATATATGTATAGGATGTGTATAGAATATTTATTTGAATAGAATATGCATAGAAGTTATATAATTATTGTATATAATATGTATGTATTTGTATAGGTAGTGTATAGAAATTGTATAATTGTTATATAGAATATGTATTTGTATAGGAATATAGGATGTGTATAGATTATGTATTTATGTAGGATGTGTGTAGAATAGTTATTTGTATAGTATGTGTAGACCTAACAAAAGGCTGAATTCAAACACACCCAAAATTCAAATCGTACAGAAATCAAGAATTTGATCGAAGAAGTCATCTACTACATGAGCAAGAATTTATGTTGGTGGAGCAAAGTTGTCCATATCACATAGCAAAATATTGGAGAGGTCTTCTTGATGGATGATATTGGTATCACGATTGGTGATATTACTAAGATGAAAATGGAGGAACTGAGTAATCAGAAACTGTGTTATTCTTGCATAGAATATGTATTTGTATAGGATGTGTATATAATATGTATTTGTATAGGATATGTATAGAAACTTTACAATTATTGTATTGAATATGTATAAAATTTGTATCATTGTTGTATACAACTATATTTATCAAGAGTGTATATGTATAAAGAATATATTATTGTTGTATAAACTTGTACATGTACTGTATACATATTGTATAAAATGTGATTGTAAAATTATATGAAAAGTATACTCATAAAAGTATATTTAATGTATATTGTGTGTGTATATATATATATATATATATACACATATATATATTGTATAAAAAATGCTTATATAATATTATTAATGTATATATTTTATAATATTCCAAAGTTTTTTCCTTTACCAAAAAATGAATAGCAAGAGGAAGTCAAGAATTTGATTTGAGAGGCCATGGGTTACTTTTGATATATATTGAGAATGAATTGATGAATGTTATAAGACAATGATTTCCGTTGTTATTAGTTTTTGCTGCAACTTTGTTGGGTTAGTATGCAAACACACCTTTTATTGTAGATGTTTATTTCGTCAAAGGTGGGTATGAAGTCGCCTTAGTTAAGAAGGGCATTATTTCCAATGTCAGACTTTTCGGCGCGAATTCAAATTTATTCGGATTCTAATGTGATACCGAACACTAGATGGAAAATCAAAAGAAATATTGATGAAACATATATATAAGTTCATTGTCCGTATTTCCATGGAATATAAGTATGGTTTAATGTGGCAGCAAGAGCAGCAAAGCCAATACCATCATAAGTCATTTCAAAAGAAAGTAAATAAAACAATTTAAAGAGTTGTTTTGCCATGAGAAATATTCATTTTTTTGGAATAAATTTTCTATAAATATAAATAGAAATAAATTGATAAAACATGGGGAAAATCACTCAAGTGTACACTTTTAAAAAAATATTTACGACATTTGTCAACATTATTCTTTTAACCATATATAACAATTTGACTGAATGGTAGTATTGCTAAAAGTTGTGAATGACAACACTTTTTGCTAAGTTTAAAGGAACAAAATTGTTTTAAGTAAGTAATACTAAAAGTTGACAAAAATGGTAATAAATTAAAAGTATACTTAAAAGTGGTAATTATTAAATAAAAGACCTTCACTTATGTAATTTTTCCTAAAACGTTCCTACGAAACAGACTTCTACTACTTTTTTTCACCAGGAGGAGGAGTATTCTTAGCTAGTGTTTGACTCCAAATTCTCGAATATTTTTGGCAAATCATATTTTGTGAAGTTTTTGTTTGGCCTCAAATTTTCCCAAAAATATTTGACTATTTCAAAAAATATGATTTATACCCATAAGTTCTAAAAATTATTTAAAATATTTATAAATTTATATTCTCGTTTTATAATGAATATGCTCCATTATAAAATAACCTAATAACATAATTGATAACAATCAACAACAATAAAATAACAATATAGGCAATAAAATACATTATTCGCATACTCAAACTTGTCACTAATTCGGTTATATTTATAATCCATTGAACACAAATTGCTCTTTTTTCTCAATTTTATAACTCAAATTAGAAGTCAAACTTTTTTAGAGGAGGTAATATCAAATATTAGTTGGAATTAATAAATGATGAGTATTTTTTATAAAATATAAAAGTTTCGGGTAATTTTAATTTTTTTTAGAATTTTCAAATATTAGAACTTGGCCCAAATACTATCCCCCCCCCCCCTAGTATTTGGGAACTTGGGATACTTGACAAATATATTTGCCAAGTTATATGACTAAACACCACTTCCCAAGTTTTCCCCAAGTTTTTTTGGGGCCAAACGGGTCCTTACTTTTACTTATCCTCAACCGTACTCGAACCCTCAATTAATGGTAGAGATGTTCAACCACTTGACCAAACTTGTTAATTAAGTTATCAAATTTATATGAATATCAAATAAAAATAATTCCATTTTTTACTATTATTATAATTATGAAAATATATATAGTTAGACCCACAAATATAATAAAGAATTAAAATCACTATTTGTTGAAGTTTGAGGGATTAAAAGTGCAAATTTGCCACCAAATAAGGATAGAACAAGGATTTATTTCCTAATTTGACTCAATTTGAGAAAACGTTTAAAGTCGTTCAGAGGCTATTTTTATTCCATAAATAACTCTTTGCCTAAACAAAAACTAATCGGGAAACCAAACCAAATAAAAAAGAGATAAAATAATTTGTATATATTCCAAATTCGAATGAATTTAGGAAAACAAAAACAATTATAAATAGAGGCTCTTTACATTGGAAAAATACACAACCAAACAAATTCAATTGTATAGAAATTGTACAATTATTGTATAGAATATATAGGTATTTGTACAGGTTGTGTATAGAAATTGTATCATTGTTGATAGAATATGTATCTGTATTATAGATGTGTATAGAATATATATTTGTATAGGATGTGTATAGAATATTTATTTGTATAGGATGTGTATAGAATATTTATTTGTATAGGATGTGTATAGAATATTTATTTGTATAGGATGTGTATAGAATATTTATTTGTATAGGATGTGTATAGAATATTTATTTGTATAGGATGTGTATAGAATATTTATTTGTATAGGATGTGTATAGAATATTTATTTGTATAGGATGTGTATAGAATATTTATTTGTATAGGATGTGTATAGAATATTTATTTGTATAGGATGTGTATAGAATATTTATTTGTATAGGATGTGTATAGAATATTTATTTGTATAGGATGTGTATAGAATATTTATTTGTATAGGATGTGTATAGAATATTTATTTGTATAGGATGTGTATAGAATATTTATTTGTATAGGATGTGTATAGAATATTTATTTGTATAGGATGTGTATAGAATATTTATTTGTATAGGATGTGTATAGAATATTTATTTGTATAGGATGTGTATAGAATATTTATTTGTATAGGATGTGTATAGAATATTTATTTGTATAGGATGTGTATAGAATATTTATTTGTATAGGATGTGTATAGAATATTTATTTGTATAGGATGTGTATAGAATATTTATTTGTATAGGATGTGTATAGAATATTTATTTGTATAGGATGTGTATAGAATATTTATTTGTATAGGATGTGTATAGAATATTTATTTGTATAGGATGTGTATAGAATATTTATTTGTATAGGATGTGTATAGAATATTTATTTGTATAGGATGTGTATAGAATATTTATTTGTATAGGATGTGTATAGAATATTTATTTGTATAGGATGTGTATAGAATATTTATTTGTATAGGATGTGTATAGAATATTTATTTGTATAGGATGTGTATAGAATATTTATTTTGTATAGGATGTGTATAATATATGTATGTATTTGTATAGGTAGTGTATAGAAATTGTATAATTGTTGTATAGAATATGTATTTGTATAGGAATATAGGATGTGTATAGATTATGTATTCGTATAGGATGTGTATAGAATCCATATTTGTTTAGGATGTGTATATAATACATTCACGGTTGTATAAAGTTGTACTCAAACAATCTCCAATTATCCATTTTGTTGTCATGACAGAGGTGTAGAATGTCCTATTGATATCAAGAATTCGATCGAAGAGAACATCTACTACATGAGCATGAATTTATGTTGGTGGAGCAAAGTTATCCATTTCATACATCAAAATATTGGAGAGGTCTTCTTGATGACTGACCTTGATATCACAATGAGTGATATTACTAAGGTGAAAGTGGAGGAACTAACTTCCTTCCGTAATTAGAAACTGTGTTATTGTTGTATAGAATATGTATTTGTGTAGGATGTGTATATATTATGTATTTGTATACGATATGTATAGAAACTGTACAATTATTGTACATAATGTGTATAAAACATGTATCATTGTTGTATACAATTATATTTGACAAGAGTGTATATGTATAAAGAATGTATTATTGTTGTATAAAACTTGTACATGTACTGTATACATATTGTATAAAAAGTGATTATAAAATTATATGAAAAGTATACTCATAAAAGTATATTTAATGTATATTGTGTATATATATTGTATAAAGAATGTTTATATAATTGTTAATGTATATATTTTATAATATCCCAAAGTTTTTTCTTTACCAAAAAATGAATGGCAAGATGAAGTTAAGAATTTGATTTGAGAGGCCATCGGTTACTATTGATATACATTGAGAATGAATTGATGAATGTGAACATGTCAATAAGAGACGATATGTTCTCAAATAAATTTATTAGTAGATGACAACTTATGTATTTTTCGAGTCCTCATAGTTATAAGACAATGATTTCCGTTGCTACTAGTTTTTGCCACGGTTTAGTATGCAAACACATTTTTATCGTAGATGTTTATTTCGTTAAAGGTGGGTATGAAGTCGCCTTTATTAAGGAGTGCATTATCCTTAATATCGGATTTTTCGGTGCGAATTCAAATTTAATCGAATTCTAATGTAGATATCGAACACCATATAAAAAACGAAAAGAAAAATTGATGAAACATATAATATAAGTTCATAGTCCGTATTTCCATGGAATAGAACTATAGAAGTATGCTTTAATGTGGCACCAAAAGCAGCAAAGCCAATACCATCATAAGTCATTTCAAAAGAATGAAAATAGAACAATTTGAAGAGTTGTTTTTCCATGAGAAATATAAACTTTTTTCGGAATAAATTTTCAACAAATATAAATAGAATTAAAATTGATAAAACATTCCTACTAAACAAATTTCTACTATTTTTTTCCACCCGGAGGAGGAATATTCTTAGCTAGCGTTTGACTCCAAATTCTCAAATATTCTTGGCAAATTATATTTGGGTGAAGTTTTTGGCGAAGTTACATCATGTGTTTGGCCTCAATTTTTCCAAAAATATTTTACTATTTCAAAAAATATGATTTATACCCATAAGTTCTAAAAATTATTAAAAATACCTATAAATTTATATTATCGTTTTATAATGAATATGTTCCGTTATAAAATAACATAATAACATAATTGATAACAATCAACAACAAAAAAATAACAATATAGGCAAGAAAATACATTAATGGCATACTCAAACTTGTCACTAATTTAGCTATAATTATAATTCATTGAACACAAATTGCTCTTTTTTCTCAATTTTATCACTCAAATTAGAACTCAAACTCTTTCGGAGGAGGTAGTAACAAATATTAGTTGGAATTAATAAATGATGAGTATTTTTTATAAAATAGAAAAGTTTCGGGTAATTTTTGAAGTTTTTCTAAATTTCCAAATATTAAAACTTGCCCCAAATACTAGTTTTTTCTAGTATACCTTGGGATACTTGAAAAATATATTTGCCAAGTTATATGACCAAACACCACTTCCCAAGTTTTCTCCAAAATTTTCAATTTTTTTTTTTGGCTAAACGGGTCCTTACTTTTACTTATCCTCAAACGTGACTCGAACCATCAATTAATGATAGAAGTGTTTCATTTGACCAAACTTGTTAATTAAGTTATCAAATTTATATGAATATCAAATAAAAATAATTCCTTTTTTTACCATTATTATAACTATGAAAATGTATATAGTTAGACCCACAAAAATAGCAATAAGAATTAAAATTAGAATTTGTTGAAATTTGAGGGATTAAAAGTAAATTTGCCACCAAATAAGGATAGAACAAGGATTTATTTCCTAATTTGACTCAATTTGAGAAAACGTTTAAAGTCGTTCAGAGGCTATTTTTATTCCATAAATAACTCTTTGCCTAAACAAAAACTAATCGGGAAACCAAACCAAATAAAAAAGAGATAAAATAATTTGTATATATTCCAAATTCGAGTGAATTTAGGAAAACAAAAACAATTATAATAGAGAGGCACTTTACATTGGAAATAAACTAACTAACAAATCAATATAACTCATTGTTTGCATTTCCATGGAGTACAACTACAAGTAGGGGTGTTCACGGTTTGGATAAAAACCGATCCAAACCGAAAAACCAAACCAAACCAAACCGATAAAATAAAACCGATTTTATTTGGGTTTGGTTTGGTTTGGTTTTAGATTTTTGAAAACCGATAGTATTTGGTTTGGTTATGGTTTTATTCGAAAAAACTCGAAGAAATAACCGAACCGAACCGATGAATTATATACATATATTTTATTAATATACATACTTAATATATTATTTTTATAAACAATTTTATAATTTACTTATTGAAAGCAAAAATGCCCAAGATGAAACATTTATCTTATTGATTTCATGTATATGAGTGTCTATGACAATTTTTTGTGGGACTGAAAATGTTATTGTCTCTTCCTTCTAGGCCAATATAGTGAATTTTAAAGCTTTATTGATAGTAAATTTAGTGATTGAAAGTTTAGTAATTTAAGTCATTCTAACTATTTTTCGTTTTGAATGGATTGTTGTCACTTTTTTCACATTTTAAATGAATTGTTTCTTTTATTTTTGTGTATGGTTAATAACCGAATAACCGAACCAAACCAAACCGATAAATGTATATTATATTTGGTTTGGTTTGGTTTGGTTTTGATAATTTTAAAACCGATTAAGTTGGTTTGGTTTTGATTTTGACCAATAACCGATCCAAACCAACCCGTGAACACCCCTAACTACAAGTAGAGCAGCAAAGCCAATACCATCATAAGTCATTTTAAAATAATGTAAATAGAACAATTTAAAGAGTCGTTTTTCCATGAGAAATATTCACTTTTTTCGGAATACATTTTCAAGAAATATAAATAGCAATAAAGTTGATAAAACATTCCTATAAAACAGAATTTTGCTTTTTTTTTTTTTTTGAGTAAGATGAGTAGTATTCTTACTTATTCTCCAACGTGACTCGAAGCCTCAACTAATGGTAGAGGTGTTCAACCACCCAGACTTGATAATTAAGTTATCAAATTTTATATAGTATATTAAAATAAAAATAATTCCATTTTCTACTATTGTTATAATTATGAAAATATATATAGTAAGACCCACAAATATAAGAAGAATTAAAATTATAATTTGTTAAAACTTGAGGGATTAAAAGTACAAATATCCCACCAAATAAGTACTACATTCGTCCACTTTTAATTGTCATAGTTTCCCTTTTTAGAGTCAAACTATAAAAACTTTGACTAACATTTTACGATGTATTTTTTCATCATATTGATATGAGAAAAATTACAATCTATAGTACTTTTCATATAGTTTTTGAAAATCTAAATTTTTTGTTTAAAATATCGAATTTATGAAATCTAATTTTACTATGAAAATTAGTCAAATTAATTTTTGAAAAACGCAACATGACAATCTAAAGTGGACAGAGGGAGTATTGAACAAAAATTTACCTTCTAATTTGACTCAATTTGGGAAAATGTGTAAAGCCTTTCGAAACTATTTTATTTCCATGAATAGCTCTTTTTCGAAACCAAAACTAATTGAGAAACCAACCAAAACAATTCGAATGAATTTAGGAAAACAAAAACAATAATAAATAGAGAGGCTCTTTACATCGGAAAAAAGACACAACCAAACAAATACAATTGTATAGAAATTGTACAATTATTGTATAAAATATATATGTAGTTGTATAGGTAGTGTATAGAAATTGTATAATTGTTGTATAGAATATATATGTAGTTGTATAGGTAGTGTATAGAAAGTGTATAATTGTTGTATAGAATATGTATTTGTATAGGAATATAGGATGTGTATGGATTATGTATTTGTATAGGATGTGTATGGATTACGTATTTGTATTGGATGTGTATAGATTATGTATTTGTATAGGAAGTGTATCGAATATGTATTTGTATAGTATGTGTATAGATTATGTATTTGTATAGGATGTGTATAGAACATGTATTTGTATAAGATGTGTATATAATACATTCATGGTTGTATAAGATTTTATTTAAACAATCTTCAATTATCCATTTTGTTGTCACAAAGAAGGTATAGAATGTCCTATTAATATCAAAAAAGTTGATCGAAGAGGCAATCTACTACATGAGCAGGAAATTATGTTGGTGGGAGCAAAGTTATCCATTTCACAGAGCAAAATATTGGAGAGGTCTTCTTGATGAATGACATTAGTATCACGATGACTATGAGTGATGCTACAAAGGTGAAAGTGGAGAAACTAACTTCCTTTCGTAATCAGAAACTGTATTATTGTTGTATAGAATATATATTTGTATAGGATGTGTATATAATATGTATTGGTATAGGATATGTATAGAAACTGTACAATTATTGTATAGAATGTGTATGAAATTTGTATCATTGTTGTATAAAATTATATTTATCACGAGTGTATATGTATAAAGAATGTATTATTGTTGTACTTATGGGAACTATTTTGTTATGATATGATGTTGGTTCTTTTTTTATCATAGTACGTATCTAGTTACTTTATGATATATGTTAGTTGAATATTTTGTGTTATAATGTTTTAGACGTAATATATACCGTTTCTTTTAACTTTGTCGCAATTGACTTCTTTGTCCTTTAACTTTTGGTGTGTACAAATAGGGATTTAAACATGTATAAAGTTGAACTAGTCGATACACATTTTCTACATGACATACTAAAGCTGAGATATAAATTTGCAACCTAAAATAATTTTCAAGTCATTTTTGAGATAAGAAAATCATGCCTCGAAATAATGAGTCGAGCTGCCACGTGGATGAAATTTTATGAACAAATTAAGTTGTTACACGCCTTTTTGACAATTATATTCAAATAGTTGATCTGATCAACTTTGAGATGGAGGAACTAACTTTCTTCCGTAATAAGAAAAGCGTGAAGAAAATCCATCAATAAGAACCATTTTGATTATAATGGTCACCCTCAATCAAACAGATACACCAGCTAAAAATAGCAATATTGCATGTGATTGAAACAAAATCGGTTGAATCTCAACTTCTTACATGATTTCCGATGTTACCATTCTTGTTGCAATTAGTGCCGGAATCAAGATTTTTCATTAAGAAATTCAAAATAGAAAAAATAAATACATAAAAAGGTCAAAGGGAGTTCAACATTTACTTCTCTCTCTATATATAAAATATTAATTAATTATATATAAATAATATAATTTTCCACGTCGAAGGAGATTTGAAACCCCTCAGCCCCTGCTAGCTTCACTCCTTCATGCAACTTTGTTGGTTTAGTATGCCTCAGTTCCATGTGAGATTAGCTATATGAATCTCAATTTATTCCACGAGTTCCATTGTTATCATTATTGCTACAAGTACCGTTGGAATCATAATTTTTACTTAGGGGTTCGAAACATAAAAAGTATGTTTACTAAGAGGTCAAAGATGATTCAACATCTAAAAAATAATTTTAAATATGTATAAATAGTATATTTTCTACTTAAGGGAATTTGAATCCCCTAGCTCGATTCTTGCCATCTCCGCCTGTGGGTGCAATTTTATTGGTTAAGTATTCCTCAATCCGAAACAAGACTCAAACCCTCAACTAGTAATATAGATGTTTAATCACTCGACTAAATTTAATAAAGTTATCAAATTTATATAGAATATCAAAATAAAAGTAATTCCATTTTCTACTAGTATTATACTTGTGAAAATAGAGAAAATGCCGTAAATGGTCCCTAAAAATTATAGGAGTAGGTCTAAAAATGGTCCATTAACTATATTTTTGTCGGATTTAGTTCTTCAATTATTCGAAAACTTGTCAGATTTAGTCCCTGAACTATATATTTATCCATTTTAATCGCTTAACTATACATTTATCGATTTTAGTTCTTTAAGTATTTAAAAACTTATCAGGTTTGAACTCTGTCCATTTTTTTACAAATAACTCAGGTTTATACTAACGAAATTCATGTCTCGAGAAATTAAATTCTCTAGCCATTTTTTCGGTTGTTCTCGCTCTCCACTACTTTTCTTCAAATTACCCTTATGCAAAGAACTTTAACCTCAGCGATTTAAAAAAATATAAGTATAATTTCATTCAACGGACCGTAAAATGAAGCATATTATTGCTACTAATGACTTGAATATGCCAAACTTTATTATAAAAAAGAAAAAAATTATTATCCATTAAATCCAAATTTTGTACTCCAATGACTTTATTGAAAATATATATTAGAAGTGATAAGTATTTTTCTATTTTTAATTAGAATTAATATAGAATATTTGGATTCCAGTGTTTTCAAATTAATGGAGTTTCGAAAAGGATAGAGAAAACCAGATCGGACCAGCTTGTAACGGGCGGCGCAGCGGTTTCCCTCTCCCAGTCGAATAATTATCGCCATTTTCATCAAACTCTGGCGATTGCAGAGAGGGAAAGAGATGGGTCTGCTCACTCACAAAGTAGAAAGGAGCGAGATAGCATCAGGTGACCATATCTACACTTGGAGAACTGTCTTCGCTTACTCTCATCACGGTCAGTCTCAGTCTGCAACCCTTTTCACCATTTCAATTGTTCGTTGGTTTGAGTACACGATGAATGGTTTGGATAGCCAGCCCTACTGTTTAAAGTAGAACACATTTTAAATTTTAATAAGTAATTCTGTACAGTAGCATATGGGACTTAGATTAGAGAGATGATTGGGGAAATACAAACAGCCTTCATTGTCAATTGTGAATGAATTTGGCAGATGGACACAATTGAAATCCACAAAAAAGTTGGAGTGTTATTCCTCTTTGTGGACTTCCTTTTCCTAAGTAATTTCTCATTCTTGTGGTGGAGTTTGAGGAGGGTAGGATGTACGTAAATTTTATCCTAACTTTATGGGTAGAAAAGTTGTTATCGATAGACCCTTGGCTCAAAAGAAAAATACTCGATGCAAGGAAAAAAATGATAGCAAAATAGCAAGATACAATACAAATGAAGTAACAAATAGTAATATACATTGAAGAATAAGAAACTATGTGATTACTAAATAATGCTATTAAAAAGGAGAAGATGAGAGGAGGAGGATTAACGCCTTACCTCTCCCACACAAAGTGTCTTTGTGACAACAATGGACTACCTATTAACCTTTTATCCTAATCATCATGTCATCATTTAGCTAAAGCTATGACATGTCCCCATTTAGCTAAAGCTATGACATGTCCCGTCCAATCACCTCACCCTAGTTCATCTTCAACCAACCTCTACCCCTACTAATTCTGGCTACAAACAACCTCTCATGCCTCCTTATTGGCGCATCCTCACACCTCCTATTCACATAACTGAACTATCTCAGCGTCGCTTCCTTCATCTTGTCCGCCACGGAAGCCACTCTCACCTTACCCAGTATAACTTTATTCCTAATCATATCTATTCTAGTATGCCACATCCTAATCTTTACTATCTTCATCTTCTGAATGCGGACGTTCTTGACCGACCAACTCTCTGCTCCATACAACAATGTTGTTCTAATCACCATTCTGTAGAACTTACCTTTAAGCCTTGGTGACACATTCTAAAAATAATGTAACGGACATTAACAAATCTTGAGGTCCACGCCATTTTGGGGGTGCATGTGCATAAAAATTGAGAACTCACTTGTATTACAGGATGAACATTTCTTCATTTTTGTAACATTTTTATTGTATTTGCAGAAATGAATGTACAATTACTATGCTTACATAAATTGTCAAAACTTCATAAAGGGATTTAAAAAAATTATTAGTCACACCTAGGATTTGAACTTGACTTAAAAGGCAATTTTTGAACCCCTTTCCCACTACACTAGATTCTTTTCTCAAGTCAAGGGTACTCAACAGTTCATATATAACCAAAGAAATGTTTTTACCCTATTTCTGCAATACAATTTTTTGGAAAGGTGATTCAATTGATCTCCCTTCGCTCCCTTTAGCTTCGCCACTGCCTCCAATATGTTCCGTGCTAGTTGATATGGAAACAATCTTAATGTGTTAGGCTATTCATTTAAACTCGTTTGCTCCCCAGTTCAACACCTATGGAACTTGTCAAAAATGAAATCATACTGCTTTCATCTAGACAAACATTTGGATCTCCTACATTGCTGAAAATAAGATTGATAAACTTGCCTTAGAGAGTATATGGTGTTCTATTTTTTTTGACAAAGGAGTATATGGTGTTCTATAATCTCAGTGGTCCTTAGCTTTTGCACGTGAGTCGTTTACGACTTTACGAGCGTATTTAACTTCGTTTAAATCGTAGTGGATTAAGCATAAGAAAAAGAAACAAGCGATCACACAATTCTCGAGAAGGTACATCCTTCTTCAGGAGCTGCTTCTGAAATTTCTATTATTTTACTTTTTGCTAAGATGATATTTTTGTAGTAGCACTATACCTCTATATACTTTGGACAATTTGGATAGAAAGAAAAGTAGATTACTTTTTTTTGAAATTGAGAAAGAAGAGTAGATTATTGAGGGGGAAAGGCCAGTAGTTTAGTCAATTACTATAAGCGAACCCTTCTAGATGTTTCGGCTGATATTATTACCAGTATTCGATACTGGGTCATTCATAGCCCTATTAGCGCTAGTAGAGTAGGATTGACCCGTAATACAGAACCTCTAGTCTTGTCCGAAAGCCTCAGGCGAATATGCCCATGTAAAGTTCAGATATCTTCAAAATTAATTTAGGAAACTTTGTAAATGACAAAGAAAAACATCCTGAAGCTCATGGACTCTCTTTCAATTATAAAAGGAGCCAGCCGGATACTCTTGATATATTCAATACCTCCTCGGTACATTTGTATCAACAATAAAATTATCTACTGATGAAAAAGATAAAATTCAGCAGTAGGAAATATCTGATCCGCGTGTCATGTTAATACTCTACATCACATTGTTAACATGCACGTCTCTTGAGTCTTGCATAACAGGTCATTATGAGGAAATCACTCTAACTTCATCTTTGATGTTGATATATTACCATGATAACACTTTCTAGTAATTAGTGGATGAAGCACAGTAAACGTTATCTCCTGTTATTTGTTTTCTTGTCAGACTGTCAGTCATCTATATGTCAATATGTATTGCAACCGAATTGAGCTATTCAACCATATTTAGTGATATATATTCTGGTATCTGATCAGTAGCTGGTGTCACTTGACAAAGTATTTTTGAATGTCTGAAATTCATGAACAGGAATCTACGTTGGTGGAAGCAAAGTTGTTCATTTTACGCGTGACCAAAATGTTGTTTCAGGAGACCCAATTCTCTTCTCTGCTCCCTTAAATTGCTCGTCAGCTTCGAGTACAAATGTGTCTTCAACCTGTACGAATATTCCTGACTGTGGATTTCAACAAAAGGAAAGTGGGGTGGTTCTCTCTTGCTTGGATTGTTTCCTGGGTGAGGAGGGGCTATTGTACCGCTTTGACTATGGAGCCAGCCCTTCAGTTTTTCTTACTAAACTTCGAGGTGGGACATGCACCACTGCACAATCTGATCCTCCAGAAGCAGTGATCCATAGAGCCATGTACTTGCTTCAAAACGGTTTTGGAAGTTATGATGTCTTCAAGAATAACTGTGAAGATTTTGCCTTATACTGCAAAACAGGTCTTCTTGTTCTTGACCAAGGAGCTCTTGGAAGGAGTGGTCAAGCTGCCTCTGTTATAGGTGCTCCTTTGGCAGCTATTGCTTCGTCGCCTCTGAAGTTATTCATGACAAGTCCGGCTGGCTTAGTCATAGCAACCGCTGGAATGTATTGTTTGACCAGGTATGCAACAGACATTGGTGTGAGGACTGATGTTACTAAGGTGAAAGTGGAGGAACTGACTTCATTCAATAATTGCAAAAGCTCGAAGAGACGCAAAAATGAGAACCATTGTGATACAAGAGAGGTTACTCTAAATCAAACAGATACACCGGCTAAAAAGCGGCGAAAATGTGATTGAAGGAGTTTGGGATTAGTTTTTGTAAATAGGAGGACTGGTTTTTTTCCAGCAAAATGATATGTCCTGATAAGTCATGTTGATTGAATTTGCTAAGCTGTGAAAACATTCATCTTGCTACTCATTTCCATTTGTTTAGAGTAAAAGCAGCCAATATTGACTGAGGGCCAATAGGCAACAAAGTTTAATTGCATTAATTTGTTGCTCTGAGATGAATGCAAACATTTTCTCACAAGGAATAAGTTCTAAAGCAAGACTTCTAATATTAAATTCTAGTACATACTTGCTAGTATTAAGAAAGAATGTGTTTAAGAAAAAAGAAACAACATGTTTATTAGAAAAAAAAAACATTTTTGATCCAAAAGTAATAATAGGGGTATTTTTACACCAAAATATTGACAGCATTCATAAATTTGAACCAAATTGTTGACAACAAGGGATTTTTTGATTTTACCAAACTGTTAGCTGGGCATTTTTGTTCAATTTTATACAATTTAAAGGCATTTTGATCTTTTTTCGTTTTAAATTGGCATAATACATAAATATGTTATTTAATTTGGCATTAGGTGACATTTATGTCCTATTTAAACTATTCAAAAGTTGAACAAGTAGACACATGCGTCCAATGTGACGCACGTAGGATGCACATCATGTCCTACCACATAGGACGTGTGTGTCTACTTGTTCAACTTTTTGATAGTTTAAGTGTCTACATGTTTATTTTAAATAGACAAAAAATAATTGGCAATACATTGTGTGTAGGCAGGGGTGTTCATGGTTTGGATAAAACCGATCCAAACCGAAAAACCAAACCAAACCGATTAAATGAATCTATTTAATTTGGGTTTGGTTTGGTTTGGTTTTAGTATTGTTAAGTAACCGATAATATTTTGTTTGGTTATGGTTTTGTTCGAAAAAATCGAAGAAATAACCGAACCGAACCAACAAGTTATATACATAAATTTTATTATTATACATACATAATATATTATATTCATAAACAATTTTAAAGATTTTATATATGTTTCATCAAAATTTATTTATAATTTACTTATGAAAGAAAAAATGTCCAAGGTGAGTAATATTTTTTCTTATTGGTTTCATGTATATAAGTGTCTATGGAAATTCTTTGTGTGACTGAAAATGTCATCGTCTCTTCCTTCTATGCCAAAATAGTGAAATTTGAAGTTTTATTCAGTAAATTCAATGATCGAAAGTTTTGTAATGCCAGTCATTCTAACTATTTTTTCGTTTGAATGGATTGTTGTCACTTTTTTCATGTTTTGAATGAATTATTTCTTTTATTTTTATGTATGGTTAATAACTGAACCAAATCAAATCAAAACCGAAAACAACCAAACCGATAAATGTATATTATATTTGGTTTGGTTTGGTTTTGATAATTTTAAAACCGATTAAGTTGGTTTGGTTTTGGTTTTGACCAATAACCGACCCAAACCAACCCGTGAACACCCCTATGTGTAGGGTTAAGGTTACCTATTACTACAAAAATTATTCAATTAATTAGAGTTACTTTACTTTTTATTGTGATTAAGTGAGATTAAAAAAAGAGTTAATGACTAAAAATATGGATTAACAATCATTTGTCAAAAAGAAGCTGAGATGAATTTCTCCTCTACGGCTCAGCGGTCCCACCACCCCTGCCCATAGCAGCCAGCTATCCTCCTGTTTTCGTGAGTCTCTGTTTTCGTTGATCAAATACTCAGACTAATGCGATATTAATCGCCATATCCATCTCATTCAAGCTTTTTTCTTCAAATTTGTATTGATTTTTTTTTTCTAAAAAGTATTGTTCGATCCATTTGGATGGCGAATTTGTATGTGAGGGCTGCTCCAACGACGGATCTGAATCGGAATACTGAGTGGTTCACGTATCCTGGAGTTTGGACTATTTACATATTCATTCTGTTGTTCTCATGGCTCGTTGTGATGTCTGTTTTTGGGTCCTCATCAGGCATGGCCTGGACTATTGTCAATCTTGCTCATTTCCTTGTACGTATTAATTTTCTCTAATTTTTTGTGTTTTTGAAACGATTTTAGGTATTGATCTGGTCTTGGAATATGCGTTTATGATTAGTTGACTGTGTTTTGGTTTTTGAGATCTGGGATTTTGGGAGGGAATGGATCTTAGACTCTCTTTCTGTTGGAAGAGCTGTATGATAATATTGAAAAACCTATCTATGGCTACTTAAAGCCCAGATATTTGTTTTCTGCTTCCAATTTGATTGAATTATAGTTCATTTTGGTAAAGTTGGTGACTTGTGACCATGAGGTCATGAGTTTGAGTAGTGGAGACAACATTTTGTGTAAATGCAGGGTAAGACTGCGTATAATAGATTCTTTGTGGTCCGGTTTTTCCATGGACTTCGTATATAGTGGGAGCTTAGTACACCATGCTGCACTTTATAGTTCATTCTGGGACATGCATAGAGGAACTTAGTGCACTAGGCTGTCGTTTATAGGTCATTATGGTGCATGCATATGGTCCTTGTGATTTCTCAAATTTCACCAGTCTTGTGGTATGAGGAGTATATAGTGAGTCAGTACCTTTATTCTTGGGAATATTTTTCAAAAGAGATATTTTTTTGGCTAAATTAAAACCTTCATCAGTGTATGAAATGTATCATCATCCATTATGGCATTAGTACCTTTCCCTTATAGTGGTTTAAGCTTTTCTTGCTTCCCTTTTGTAGCAATAGATTTCACTTCTGTACTCTGTTATATTCTTCTGGAAAATATTGAGATACTTAATACCTAAGAAATGTAGTAGGCACTCATTTGATTTTCCTTTTTTGATGCTAAATTTTGATATTTCTATAAAATCCTTAAAACTACCAGATGACATAGCAGAGTTGGGAAGCTAGTTGTGCACCTAGCTGCCTTTTCTGTCTCATTTGTGCATAACTTCTCTTGTCTGTTTTCCTTCAGGTCACATATCACTGTTTTCACTGGAAGAAGGGAACACCATTTGCTGAAGACCAGGGTATCTACAACAGATTGACATGGTGGGAGCAAATGGATAATGGCAAGCAGCTTACTCCCAATAGGAAGTTTCTGACAGTTGTTCCTGTGGTGCTGTAAGTATTCATTCCATTGTGTAAATCATTGGTTGCAGCTTTCGGCTGTGATGTCAGCAATAGGTTTGTGCTTGCAATGATAAGAATCCACGTGTTATCATTCATGGTATAACAATCAATGCATTATAGTTCCTCATGACAATCCCAAATTATAATCTCTATATAAGTAATCAAAGAACTAAGCAATCCCTAAATGTCGTGGAGTAAATAATGGGGTACTTATTTACAATCCTAGTGAACTAAGCCTATATTATAGAAAATATGTGTATGGAGGTTGTAGCAGAATGGACTTATGAGTGTCAGCCAGGATAAAAGTTTTTCTAACACAAAATTGGTAATATGGGGCATAAGTTAGTTTAAGAATTTGAGGCGCACGTCACAAGATTGAAGCCTGCTGTAAACCAAGTTTGGTATTTAAGTGGAGAAGAGTAGAAGGACAAACCATTATCCACCACGTACTTTCTAAATTCTGTTTTTGTGTAGTTAATTAAACCTGGATCCCTTGTAAACTTTTTGGTACCTTCTTGTACAATTTTTAAAATAAAGTACTTTGTCTTATCCACGGAAAAACCCATTATTAACCGAGTATTGAAGTAGGAAACAATGGTTTTCTCCGTCATAGGAAAAGTTGGTTAGAGCCTTTGAGTTAAAGAAGTGAACTTATTGACATTGGTTTAGCTGTATGAAAGACTTTGTTGCTTTTCTTTATTTATTTCATTCTCCATTTCCGGACGAGTTTGAGGTCTTTGGTGCCTTAATTTGATGTTGACCTATATGTAAGCCAGATGTTCTAAAAGGAATTCCCAATAATATAAGCACAAAAGAGTTATATGTAAAGCTTCGTCTATTGTGACACAGCGAGACTAATCAATAATGAGAGAGGACTGAATGCTGTGAAACAGCATAATGTCTGATGGCTAGTTTCTGTAGCAGACCAGCAGTGAGTTCTACTGTAAAAGGAAGGAAGAAAAATGAAACAACCTTTGATATTCATTGACATCTGCTTAAAAGGAAAAAAAGAAGGAACCTGGAAAGTCTGCAATAATGGACTGTAAGGGAAAATACTTTTGGACCATGATTGTGTTGGTTTCTATGATAACATTTTCCTGCTAAAGTTGAGATCACCTTAGACCTGTTAACTCAAGCATTTTTTTGATCTAGGACTGGATAATATTGAACTAGAAAAGGTACTAGCAAGGGTGTCAACCAAAAGGTTGGGACTGAGGCATAGTTGCTGTTGGTTAAACTATCAGTCCAACTGGTTCTATATGAACTGTCGGACTTGTTATCAAAGGCGAAAAGCGCAAAAAAGCTCTAAAGTCTGTTGGGGCTTGAAGTGCAAATAAATTGTAGACATTAATGAAAACAGGTGCAAAGGGAGAAAAAAATGCAAATATATATGTTTAGTCCAAAACTAATTTTTATAAACATGAACGACAAATATAAGGACAAAGAAATTTGAAAAAAGATTAAGATAAAGTGAAATATTAATTGTTTAGTGTCACCTCTTCAGAAGAGACTCATTGGCAAGGAAAATTATGTCGTAGAACGTTGATGACGACACTGAAGCATACATAAAGCGAGGCGAAGTGCTCAACACGTTTTGACCGTCGCTTCCAGACTTAAGTGTGCCTTTGACTGCAGAGGCGTATCTAGAGGGGGTTCCGTGGGTTCACCTGAACCCATGCTACCCTCTCTAGACCATATATAGTAGTGTTATATTTTTTTAAAAATACTTAAATATAGATGTGTGAACCCACTCTCAATCTACTATATAAAAATACGATGATGATTGGGTGCATCTCTCTAAGTGATGATAGAAATTTAAATCTTATATCTATATTGTTTTTTTTAGTAGCACTTCTCCAAGTGGTTATCGGTAACACTTTTGATGTTTCAACTAATTTTTCTTTATTTTTTTTGCTTTAATATATTAAAGTTCAAGAGTGTTGCATTGAAAATTCCTAAAAAAATTATATAATCAAATCAAATGTGTATATTAAAATTTAAAACTAGTAATATCATGTATTTTGGACCTATAATTTTAAAAATTTGACGGTTCATATTAAGAACCTAAAGGTCAAACAGATCAAATTTATATTTTAGATGCTTTTTTTTTGTAATAGTGCACCCATCCTTCTGAAATCTTGGATACGCCTATGAGTCAACACCGTTACAGGAAAAAATGATGAGAAACTAGTAATTTTGTATATCTTCGTCGTAACTCTCAACAAGTGTATGCATATAATTGTGCTAAAAGCATTTTTGCAATAGATTCCTAGTAGTTTATCCAACAAAGTATCACCTTAATCTGAGATAATCTTCCAGACCTAATGCTATAAACATTTTTTGATGGAAGCCGTATTAGAAACCATAATATTAAATTAAGTAATCCGATAACCTATCAATTTAAACAATATATTTTGATTTGGTTGTTATGAGATCTTTTTAGCTTGAGCTTTTATGACTTCAACACATTATCTATGTTAAACAAGTGATTTGTTCGATTTATGTATATGTTAGGAAACATAGATGTTGGTTCCAATCAACTTTATTATGTGGTGAAAGTCAAAATATAACATTTTAGCGAAGTGTTCTTGGCACATTATTGGACAAAACACGCTCTACTATGTTTATGTTCATTAATAAAAACACTCTCCTACGTTGAAATGTAGAAGTGCAATATGTTTCGGATTCAGATCTACTTATGCCTCCACGAGTGTGGATGAATGATGGTGTGGATATCTAAATAGTGCTCATAATGTGTTTGCGTATTACTTATCTATGAGAAGAAAAAGAGTTTCATCATATTGCTTACTGGTTCTGCATGAAACTTTTTTCCCATCTTTACAATGAACTGGAGCTCTCATGTGATAGCTTGTTCTCTGATAAAGTTAATATAGTTCTAATGGTGTTGATAGGACATGAATTGTTTGCCATTTGTCTTGTCTCTGCCAACAGATACACCATAGTCCCTCTTTTTCTCATTTCCTGGAGAAAAAAGATACTTCAATTTAATTGATTTGTGCTTGTTTAAGACGATTTCACCTTTTGCCTTTACAAATATGTTCTAAACTTGTAATACTTTCTTCTTTGAATAGGTACTTGATAGCTTCCCATACAACTGACTATCAACACCCAATGCTGTTCTTCAACACATTTGCAGTTTTCATTCTGGTGGTTGCCAAATTTCCCAACATGCACAAGGTTCGAATTTTCGGGATCAATGCAGATCAATGAACTTCTACATTCAATTTGAATTTTTTTTACTCTCAGCTGTAGTATTTGATTGGTTTAACAATTTTGAGTAAACAGGGAACTCCTGTACAAATGCAACAACTTCAAAGGGTGAAATTATATATAGTAAAAAATTAAGAGTTGAGAACAATATTCTGCAACTTTGCCTCCATATTCTATTGAACTACTATATCTTTTCTATGTTAGATTACCAACTCTTTTCTTACCTAAATTTCTTAAACCAAAAGCAAAAGTTGCAGTTGGAAGTTCAAAGGAACCTCAAAGTAGTTGTTAATGAATTAATGAGAAAGGTTTATATAGAATTTGTTGAGAATGTGAAGGGAAGTTCTAATAGGGTTCAAAATGCTCTTTAAAATATGTGAAATTGAATAAAAATATACTCTGTTAAAATTTGATCTAAAAATGTCTGATGTGAATGATTTTGGTCCAACAATATCCCTACTACAAATAGTTTGGTCCAGAAATGTTTCTATTGTTACTTAATGAGTCAAAAATATCATTTTTCTAGTAAATGTATTTAAACCCGTAATTATAAAAATTATGATGAACTCATGTAGATTATAATTTTTTTTGGCATCCATCTCTGTTTATAACATGCACAATTAGCCATTAGGTATGGAGTTAGAAGTTGATACTCCCTCCATTCCATAATAATTGAATTTTTGAGGTGTTTCACACCCTTTAAGAGAAGTAGATTAAGACATAAATTGAATATAGTTTTCCATTTTTACCCTTATTAATTATTGTCAAATTTATTGAAGTCATCACATTGAAATTCAAACGAAGGATAAAATTGAAAGAACACTCTAAAAGTAGTCTTGAAAACTGAACAATTAAGTTAATTTGAAAAATGGAAAATGCCTCAAAAATTCAATTAATATGAAATGGAGGGAGTATAACAATTCACCGAATTCAATAATTTTTGCTTTTATATTTAACTTTTTTAATTGAACATATATAAATTTTATGTTTAGAATTCAATTGTGTACACTTAAATTTCCCTAATTATTTTAAATTCATAAAATTAAAATCTTTTGACTCTGTCTCTCACAAAACTACGTGCTTGAAATGGATAAGGATCAATTTGGCACAGAAAAATAAAAACAGTAAATATGCGTTTGTCTTATTTATTTATTATCCAAAAAAGAAAGGGCCATTGCAAAATTTATTTCTACTCTTTTCTCAAAGTTCATGTACTGCCAGGGTTTAATTTGAAGTCGTCGAGTCCGGTTCCCACTGCTTGGGTTGGGGGGAGGTTAGGGTACTACAATAATAAATGACAATTTAAAAGATAAAATAAAATTACTTCTAATTTTGAAAGTTAAAATATGTCACATCAATTGAGACGAAGAAAGTAAATAATAATACAACACTTTAAATTTGAATTCTAACTCCATTATTATTTATGAAGATACTTCTTCTCTCCATTTAACATTTTTATTTTAGAATTTATCATGAATTTCCTACTTTATTTTAATTTTATCACTACTATATTTTAATTTTAATCTCTTTTTTTATACAAAGGGTGTTCTCAGTGGAAAATAACTCTTTTAGATGTCTCATTTTTTTTAGGGGAAAAGGTCCTGATTTACCCCTAAACTTTATGATTTGGAGCTGATATACCCTCCGTTTAAAAAATGGCTCATATATGCCCCTGCCGTTATAGAAATGGCTCATATATGCCCTTTTACTTAACAGAATTTTTTTTAATAAATTAAAAATTCATTTTTTTACTTTAATTTAAGAAAATGTCATGTGGCTTTTAAAATACCCCACTTTCCACCATACCCACCCAACCCAATTGGAAACAATAAAAACCCACCCGCTTAAATTAACTTCACCCATTTCATTTCATGGTTTCCACCTCAACAGAAACAAAAATAATTTTTTTGTTAGTATCCGGTCTCATTTTGAGTGAAGATTGCTAATTTTAGGACATGAATACAGTTAAATAAATATTTCCCTTAATTGCCTCTTCTTTCGGCTATACAAGGACGAGAATGATTTCTTGATGGCTTTGTTCTGGGCATACATTTATCTCCTTTTCCAATTCGAGGGTTTCTTTTTTACCAGATTGTGTTTCCTCTCTTTATCCGGGGGTGCCCTCTGCTTGGTACATTTCTCAAGCAATTTGTTCTTTCTTATCCATTGATCTTTTTCACACTAAATGAACATGTTTGTTTAGAGATAGATTATCACTCACTTTATGCTTAAGTTGTGGATTTACGGTATATAAGCTTACCTAGTTTCTATTTAAGATGGATCAATTTATAGACCCTAACAAAGTAAACGTTAAATGTGCAATATATAGGATGCATAACGCATCTCTTGTAATAATATTTGATGCTTGCAAACTTTGGTATGTTAAATGCTTGATAAATAACTGGGTTTATTATTTTGTGGGCACTTTAGGAACTGAGGCAGATCCAAGGAAGAAGGGCACTACTGCGGCCGCTTAAGTTTCTAAAGAGGCAGTTTGACGTTTTATTTTTATTTTGCCTTCCATTTCACCGATAAATCGAAGTTTTGAATATTCGTTTCTCAAATATCACCCGAACTCAGGATTGTAGAGCTCACTGGAACCCTCACAATTTTTTTTGGTTTCATTTGAGTGTGGAAATAACGAAATGAAATGAGTTAGGTTAATTTGGGTGGGTGAGATTTTTTGTTTCCAATTGGGTCGGGTGGTATGGTGGAGTGGAAGGTGGGTATTTTAAAAGCCACATGACATTTTCTTAAATTAAAGTAAAAAAAATGAATTTTTAATTTATTTAAAAAATTTCTGTTAAGTAAAAGGGCATATATGAGCCATTTCTATAACGGCAGGGGCATATATGAGCCATTTTTTAAACGGAGGGTATATCAGCTCCAAATCATAAAGTTTAGGGGTAAATCAGGACCTTTTCCCCTAAAAAAAA
>NW_006239253.1:598216-602914 GCF_000226075.1 Solanum tuberosum | reverse complement strand
ACTTTATACAATTGATCTTTTTGTATATGTATACCAAAGCAGATTATACAACTGCTTTCTTTTGTATATGTATAGCGAAATATACATATTTATGTTTGCTATGGAGCATAATTATGCAAACTTTGCTATAGCATACAAATATGAATTTTGTGTTTGCTATATGTGAAAGTTGCTCTTTTTTTTTTATTTAGGTGGAGTTTTTCTCTCGATAGTTTTTGTGTTTTTTATTAATTTTTTTCTAATGTATGGATCACTTAGTCAAATTACATTAAACATTATCCCTCCGTTTCATTTTATGGGACACTTTTTAAATTTCGAGATTCAAACAAGTCTATTTTTTATCGTAAATTTTTCATTAATCTTTTAAATATTTTAAATTATCAATTATTGTGATTTATAGTATTTTTTACGTTGTTTACAAGTATATAAATTTCATTTAAAATGCATTTCTCATTAGTTAAACCGTTTAAGTTTGACTGAAAATTTATACACAGAATTATCAAATTTTTAAATAAAATTTATATATTTGTAAACTACGTAAAAAGTATTCCAAATTACAATAATTGACCATTTAAAATATTTAAAAGATATATAAAAAAAATTACGATCAAAGATAGATTCGTTTAAATCTCGAAATCCAAAGAATGCCGCATAAATTGAGACAAAAAAAACATGATTCTTTAATTATAATTGTCTTTCTTCATATGATTTATCACTTTAAATTTATAATTATTAGTTTCCGCATGACGTCCAGATTATTTCGATCCGTACATCTTCTTCACCGACCCAACAACATTACATGTCATGCAAGGGACATATACTTGTTGCATGCTGCTTATAATTAAGTTTGTTTGTCTTCTTTTTTTTTGGAATAAAGCCAAAACCAACCTTTAATTTTCCTTTATAAATTTATCCATATTTCTTTTTCTTTTCTTTTCACAATTCATGACTTAATTTCTTTAGTTTATAATTCTCAACCATGGTTTTCAATAAAGAAATTGCTCGTTTTGCTGTTGGTGTTATTGGTTAGTTTATTATTATTTGGTGTAATTTAATTTATTCCTCCTTGATTTTTCTTTTTAAGATCATAATAGTTAACTTGAGTTAATTTGTTAATTTTCAGGGAACATCATTTCACTCATCTTGTTTCTCTCACCTTTGTAAGCTTCAATATGTTTTTTTTTTTCATTATTAACTTTATGATATATATATAATAATAATAATCTTAGATTTGTTAATTCACGTAGCTTTTGGGGCTAGAATTTTCATATAAAAAAGTTTTAAAAATACAATAACTTTTATGTAGCATATATTTTTTGATGAATTAGATTCACATGAATTCACTAGCTATATCATTACATCTTCATATCATGAGAGTAGACACTAGGGGCAAAGCTAGTAAAGGCCTAAACGACGAACCTCCTTCTGCGAAAAATTATACTGTTTATATATGATTAATTTTTTTGTTTATCTATATGTAATAGATGTTAGACCCCTACGACTTTTTTGTATATTTACTTCTTCATATTTTGAATTTCTCAATGAAAATCTGAGTCAGATGCAATGGAACCTCCCTATCTAAAAATTTACTGTAACCTTTTTTTTAATACAAAATAATTATTTCATTTATCTGAGTTTATGTGACACATATTATTTGAGGAGTCAAACATTTTGAATTAGTGTTGTATATTTATTTTAACTATGATGATGGATAACTTTTTATGCAGTTTTCAAATATCTAAATTTATTTTTGAAAATTATTTGAAGAGTTTTAATTTTTGAACAGGCCAACATTTTATCGAATATGGAAGAAGAAATCAGTAGAGCAATTTTCACCATTTCCATATCTTGCTACATTTGTAAATTGTGGTCTTTGGGTACTTTATGGAATACCACTTGTACATCCACATAGTATCCTAGTTGTGACAATAAATGGGACAGGACTTGGCATTGAGGTGGTGTACCTTATGCTGTTCTTGTTGTACTCTGAAAAGAATAAAAGGATGAAAATATTTCTCATTATTATTGGTGAGATTATTTTCTTGGGTTCACTTGCTATACTTGTTCTAACCCTTGTTCAAACACACACAAAAAGATCTACTATTGTGGGAAGCATTTGTATAGTGGGCAACATTTTGATGTATGCTTCTCCTTTGGCTGTCATGGTAAATATGCCTCCTTTTATTATTCTCCGTTTCAATTTATATGATATAGACAACTTCATGTTTCTAATGAAATATTCGTTGAAAATTTGCACCATTTTTTGTAGAGTTTGGATTTGTTTCGATCGATCTATCTAACATATTATTGTTCTTTTGCTTTGGTTATCTTACTATTTTTGTTGCCAATATTTCTATTTTCTTAGTATTTTTATCTTAGCTTCTTTCATGTTGTATTTTTCAAATCTGTTTTGAAATGTTTTTCTTGAGTCAAGGGTGTATCAGAAACTATCCTTCTACCTCACATGATAGTGGTAAGATCTGTGTATACTCTACCTTCTTCAGACACTGATGGAATCATACTGATATGTTGTTATTGCCTGAATTTGTGTATGAATGAGCATGAAATTTAAGAAATAAAATATGTTCTTCACCATATACTAAAAGTATCTTTAGAACTTGTAGTTTTATACATGTCATAACATTCCTATGATCATATTAAGTGCATGATATTATGGGCAAAAAAGATTAGCTAAGAGGATTCAAATTTTGAGTTTGAATTCTAGAAAAGGCAACTTATACTGAATTTTAGATAAATTATTTAGACATATTGTGTGAAAATCTTAACATGAATACAAGTTTTTAACCAAAATTACTGAATTTTATCGAATTCGTATTAGAACTCTTAACTTTAGTCATGTTAATTATTGCAGAAATTGGTGATTAGAAGCAAAAGTGTGGAGTTCATGCCCTTCTTCCTTTCCCTTTTCTCTTTTTTGAATGGTGTTAGTTGGACTGCTTATGCCCTCATTCGTCTCGATGCCTTTATTCTTGTGAGTATTTCGTTCGTTTCAATTTATGTGATATTTTTAAAAAAATAATAATTGTGTGTTAATTTAATTAATCTTTAAAGCTAAATTGAATTAGAATAATTTTTTTTTTTGTTTTTTTGTTTAGGTACCAAATTCTATGGGAACTGCACTTGGACTAGCCCAACTACTGCTTTATGGGATGTATTATAAGTCCACTAAGAGACAGAATGCAGAAAGACAGGCCCAAGTAGAAATGGGCCCAAAAGGAGTGAGTTTGGTTGGATGAAAACAAGTCATTTTCTGTTTTTGATTGTCCCAAAATATTTTCATTTTCTTGAACTTGCTTTCTTGTATTCTACTCGATGTTCGATATTCATTTTATGATCTTGACTCTGGATTTGTGTAAGTGCACAAATAATCTATTAATTTTGGGATCCTTAATCAAGGCATAGCTGAGTATAAATTTTTGTAAGTTTAGTCACTATTGAATGAAATTCAAATATATACCACGTTTGTTGTCAAAATTCGCTTTCCGACTTTATAAATTTTACCTTAATTTTGACATATTGCTTGTACAAACAAACACTAGATATTTTTGTCTAAACTTCAAATAAGAGCAATTGAAGTTTCATTTGTCAAAATTTAACTTCAGAGTTCAGATATACACAATTGAAATTTATATTCACAATGTTTGAAATTCATATATAAAACTAAAGTGTAATTTATTTGAAGTATCAACTATTTGTTGTTGTCTTGTCAACATTTTTTTTTTTGCAATAATTCCTACTTAATTATTTAATTCATTTTAAATTTGAAATTGATCAAAACTCACCTTTACACGCTTTATAAATTTCCATACACCTTTTTGAGTACTAGCATGTTGTGTGTATATAAAGATTTAATCTAATTTATAGATTGTTCATCATATTTTTAAAGATGAATCAAGACCATTGTAAGCATAGTGAGACAGACCAATTAAAAAAGATATATGTAGACTTATAAGTTGCAAATTCAGTCAAAATTCATTAATTCGCTTAATTTGTTCAAGTTTAAATGAGTTGGACATAAGCTACGTTATAAATAAGTTAGGAAAAACTACAGAATATGGCAAACATCAATATATATTTAAGACAAATGGCTACATTTTATTTTATTTATATTTTATGGTTATAAATACACAATTAATAGCAAAGCTAATGATATATAAATAATTTGTTTTTTTTATATAATAAATAAAAATAAATATTAAATAAGATGCTTATTATTACACAATAATTAATTAGTCAGGCATATTTTCATCTTTCTTAAACGGTTGTAATTTGAACAATACAAGACATAGAAATACAATTAGATACAAGTTATACTTGTCAAGCTTTTGAACAAAACAATACATATATACTTGGATAATTACATATACAATTGGATACTTCTAGTGAATAGGTTTCACTGTCAATTGATTATTAGTTTCACTTTGCCACATTAAACGGATGTACATGATACATTAATACTTTGCATTTGATTATTTGTAATTCAATCTAAATATATTATTGCATTCGTATGAATATTAATAGAATTGAATACATATATACTTGTATACTTTATAGTGTACTAATGTGACTAGAAGAAAGAAATTGAGATTTATACTTTTCAAATCTTTTATACTAAACAATTTATATGTACTTGGATATTTACATATACAATTGGAGACCTATAGACTATAGTGCATT
>NW_006239253.1:584150-596683 GCF_000226075.1 Solanum tuberosum | reverse complement strand
TTAAGCTTTATTATAATTACCAACATATGTGGACTATAATCTTTATTGGCCCATTTATAATTCTAAGTTTCAAACTTGAAATAATATATTAAAAGATAAAAACTATGGACAAGTATAAGAAATATTTAAAAATTATATCAAAGTAAATATTTTTATGTATAAAATAAAATTTTAAAATTATATATATAAATTCGGGTTGGTTTGGTCTCGGGTTGGTTTTTTTTAGTTAAAACCAAACCAACCCAAATATAGTCGGGTTTTTTTTTCAAAACCAAACCACTAGTCGGGTTTTTTTTTCGGGTTGACTCGGTTTGCGGTTTGGTTCGGTTCTCGGTTCGGTTTTGTACACCCCTAGAAATAGGGTTGAGTCATGACTCATCCAAGTTTACTTTGGGCTAAAGTAGATTGGGCTCAAATGGGCTTGGGTTATGACCCGCTTAATTTCAATAATTTTAACATATTGTTATTTAACTTTTATAATCACAATTTGAATTTTAACTCAAGAAAATTAAGAAAGAAGAAGTTACAAATGGATAAATAAATCTTAGAATATATAAAATAGACAGTAGTAGTTCATATCTTCAATTAGGAACATGCATTACATCAAGTAAAAATTAGGCAAATGACATAGTATAAAAAAAAAATTACTTCTTTTCCCTACTCTTTCATTAATTACCAAAAAATCCCTTTTTTTAGTGTTTTTCGGTATACATAATATAGCAGTGTGGATACTTAATATAGCAGCACAGATACTTTAATTAATAACGGGCGGATACTTAAATTAACGGGCGGATGCATAATATAGCAGCGCGGATACTTTAATTAATAATGGGCGGATACTTAAACTAATAAAGTATCCGGTTAAGTTGATTTGGGGGAAAATAAGGGATTTTCGTATTTTAGTAAAAGAGTAGGGAAATATTGAGAATAGGTAAAGAAGTGTTGTGTATTTAAGTAATTTTTCCTTACATCAATACAAATAAAGAGTTTTAAAACGAGTTGAAATTGGGCTCAATATATTGAAGATAAAGGGTCAAAATTGTCCTTACACTATGTGAAATGAACAAAAATGTTCTCTGTTTATAGTTTGGCCCAAAAATGTCCCTGCTGTCAATACTTTGGTTCAAAAATATCGTTGCAGTCAATACTTGGATCCAAAAATACCCTACAGTTACTAAATGAGTCAATAATGCCCTTTTTGAATAAATATATTATTTCTTTTCTTTTTAAACACATATTTTTTCTAATAAATGTCTTAAAAAGAAAAAATAAATAATACATTTATTTGGAAAATGAGCATTTTTGACCCATTAAGTAACAATAAGGGCATTTTTGGATCAAAGTATTGACGACAAAAATATTTTTGGACCAAAACTTAAACGGATGGCATTTTTGTTCATTTCACATAGTTTAAAAACATTTTTGACATTTTTCCCTTATTTTAAAATGGGTTAATGCTTGAATGAGTTGAGGTTGAACCCGAATCATACTCTCTTGAGCTCAACCCATAAAATTCTAGACAGATTAAGCGGATTACCTATATTTGAACTCATTTTGACACGCCTACAAGATCCACAAATACATTGATCTGTTAGTGTTGACATGCTTATAGCTAATAAATTATTCTGTGTGGATTATTTGCTTTTAAACTTTTGTTTAAAGTGAATTAATTAATTTAGATTTAATTAGGATTAGTTCACTAATTGGGGTTTGATTCATTGGTGAAATGACAAAAAAGAAGTTCTAGCTTAAGTTTTCATTTGTAATTGCTAGATTAATGAAATAAGTGCTCTAACATTAAGCTCTAAGCCAGAGCATGCATAATTTATCGTCTTAACTAAGATCAAAATTTTGCGTCTTAGATAAAAATAATTAATAAAACGATAAAGTTGCATTTACGCATCTAGATCCAAATTCTCTTTAAAAGTGTTAATATTTGATTCAACAAACGAGTATCAATCTTCAGGTGTGATACATAAGGATAGGTCGTGTTTATGCATCTTGATAAGTGTATATCGTAGTTGAAATCGCAACTTTGTTTCTTAGTTAAGACCAACAAAATACAACAATTGAAGTGAATCATAGCCAAATGATTTATCCAATATTTATTTAAGTCAAGTATAATTTTGACAAAGGTGATCGTGTCAGAACCAAGAGATTCATGGGACGTCCTCATACCATCTCTGATCAACAATATTTCTTACACGATCTTTTGTTTTCATAGACCAACAAAAAGAATCATTTCCTTTTAATCAGGAGTTCAAAAAGGTGACGTAAAACACCATAACTCAAGCGGAGTCACTATAATTCAAAAATGAAATGGCACTTTCTATTGCTCTATGAAAATAAAAGACAAGGTAAGAAATTTTGTTGACTTGGAGAAGGTTAGAGGCACCCCTGAGTCCTTTAATTCTAGCACAGTCGTTTTTGTCAATTTATACTTGACTAAATCAATCTTGGATAAATTATTTGTCTATGGGTCACTTCTATTGTTGAATTTTATTAGTGCTAACTAAGATGCAAAGTTACAACCTCAGATTCAATATAAGCTTATCAAGATGCATATATGTGACATCTCCTTGTGTATCGCACCTAAAGGTTGAGTCAACCCTTTCGTTGAATCAAAAAATATATATTCTTAAGAGGATAATATGGTTCAACACGCATAAACACGACCTTGCCATTTTAAATTGCTAACCTCAATTAAAACGACAAACTATGCGTGCTCTCGCTTAGAGTATAAACTTAGAGCATTTTTCACTAATATAAAACAAGTTGAAATGAAAAGTTAAGCCCAAACTCTTTTTTTCATGTCAACAATGATCAAAACCTAATTTGTTAGAATAAGTCATCAAATATTTTAGTGAGCTAATCTTAATTATACCCAAAAAAATTAGTCCACTCTAAACTTAAAAGCAAGTAATTGAACACATGATAAATTATTAGATAAAAAGAAGAAGCATGCCAACACCAAAAGATTTATGAATTAAGAGCATCAAATTGGCCAAGACATAACCACCAAAGAACAATATACAACAAAATTACGAGAATTAAGGAAGAAGAAACAAACCTCTCTAATCTTAGTGATTTTTGGACAACGTTGTTGATCGGAGTCCGATTGTAAATTTTTCTTCGATCGGAATACTCTGGAAGAAATTCAAGTAGTGATTTTGTGAGTATATGTAATGAATTGTGTGAAGGTTGTGTGCTAGTGTGAGTAAGGAAGAAGAGAAAAAATGTGAGTTGTTATGTGTAGGTGAGAGTGATTATGTGGGTGAATTGTTGGTGTAATTGTGCGTGTACGACAAGTGGAAAATGGGTGAGTGAGTATAAGGGTACGGGCTTGCACTCAATAGTCAATCAATTCATTTTTCCGCTTTCTATCGCACGCTTCAACTATTTGTTTATATAGTGTGTGAAGTCTAACTAATGGAAAGTGCCTATGAATGAGTTCCAAGAAACCATTCTTTGCTTTCCCAGCACTGACCTCTCTGGTCGAATGTTAGAGTCGGCTCTACTTCAACTAGTAGTCTTTAAGTCGGAAATTGCTTTCACATCTCATATGACATCTGTACCAACAGACTTCTTTGAACACCAGTAAGGTAAGTAGCTACTCCAGCCGATCTAACTCCAGAGGATCCAGCTTATTTGTTGGATGTTTTTGCTTTTTTTGCTAAAAACTTTTTAAAAAGTCTTCAAAGAGCCTTTGTGTCATGTGCTTTCTTCCTTAGCGAGCAAGAAAAATGAGTAATGATGAGTTTGTTAGAGGAATCTTGGGGTAGGTGGCATATTAGGATTGGTTCTTAAAAAAATAAAACAAATATAAAAATAAAAATAAGATTAGATCTAAAAATATATATTTAATGTTAAAATATGAATTGAAACTCGAAAGGGTCTAAAAATCTGTATTGCATACTTGTAAAATCTAACTTAATTGTGTACTTATTTACTAAGTCAATAAAAGAGAAAAGATCAGGATCATACCCCTTTTTGACATGAAGATTTCAGCTTGGTTCATACATCCTTGACAAGTATGAGCAGATGAAGCATAATCGTTCTAAAGCAACTCGATTCCAACCTCTAAAAACATTTAAAATTGGAAACCTTTTTTAGGATTAAAATGTCAATGGTGGTATTAATCTCCTTAGAGGATTCAACATGTTGATATTTAGATCTAAGAAAAGGAATTTAATTAATGCTAACCACAATACTTGAATGATGTTTGGAAATTGAAGATAAAATTGTGGTAATGAGGATGAAGAGGTTTGGTGAACAACCTAGATTCATTCAATTTTTCAGAATGGAACACATGAATGAAGAAGAACACCTTGTAAGCTATTGGAAGTTTACAGTTCCGATGCATCATTTCTCTATGTGATAACGACCTTGGAAACTTTCCTCCAACAATTGTTTTCTCTCGATTCCACCTAGAAACCCACTATATCCACCGGTATACACCTTTGCAGATAAGGAAACGAAGATTAGAAAGAAATGAAGAACAAAATCATATTAGAACAAAGGAAAACTATACTTACTTCTGTGAGTTGAGAAGAAAAGGAAGCTTCATCATCATAATAAGTATTGATTACCCACAACAAAAGGAAAAAGAAGCTCAGGTTATCAGAAGCTCCCAGCGGCGATATAGAGGGAGATGATCAGGAGCTCAAAATGGAAAACCCTACTTCTTAGTGCTGATATATAAAAGGAGGTGGATCCTTTGGACTGGGCCTATTTTTTGTTTTCTATTTTCGTTATTTTCTTTTCCTTTTGGGTTCACTTGGCCCATTTTGTACATAATTGAGATATAAATAATAGAGAAAATTACTTAATTACACGACTTAAGCTAACATAATATCTAAAGTCCCTATCATTTGAATTAATTACAAAAATTCCTTTTTTTCTTCTCTCTTAACATTCGGATATATCACTCCACCTCTATTAGATATATTACAACTTCGTTTGTTTACAATGTATTGATACAAATGTTATTGTTGATTATAACTGTCAATATGGGTTGACCTACTCCATCTGGGCCAATCCATACATGCTTTGAAATTTGACGGGTCAGACATGATTAGCCCATTTTTTGTGTGGGCCAGAAAATGGTTGGCCTAGTCCACAAGTACGTGGGCTACGGGCTTCTCTGGGCCAGCCATCTTTTCTTAAAAGTATATTTTTTAAATTAAATTATAATTTAAAAATATTATCATAAATATTGACAAGACAATATTACATAGTGTTAGTGTTACTATTTGTTAATCAAATACACAAATAAAATTATCTTAATAATATTTATTAAGTTTGATTTCAAGTAAAAACATAAATAGATAAATTGAATTATTAACCTAATTGTTTTTCAATGAACATAATAAAATACAAAAACTATGACAATATTCCATAGGCTATGACCTATGTAGTGATTCCCTAGAAATTTTAGGGAATTTTTATTTTATGTAGTACATATTTTATAAACATAATTTGTATTTAAATTGTAATATTTCAAACTTTAAACAAATATTGGGTTTAGACTCTTGTTATTTTTAATACTTTATTTATTTTTATTTTTAATATTTTATTGGCCCACGGGCCTGCCCTATCCATATTTGTCAAGCCTTACAAATCGGCAGACTTATTCAGGGCGGGCTAAAATGCCCTTTTCTTAAATGTGCTCCAAAAATCGTAGCCCAACCCTATCAAATCAAGGATTAGGTCAGGCCGACCCAACAGGCCTAGCCCATATTGACGGCTCTATTGTTGATGCATAACTCAAATCATATTGTCTAAGGGCACGTTTTTTAGGCATGGTCTATTATTTTGTAGCCAAAAGGTTTGATCAAAAGTAAAGCCTCAAAAGTGTGCCCTTAAATATTTTTTGCAACGTTTCTGAAGTGTGGTCTAAAATAAGTGTTGCCGTAGGCCAAATTTGTTGTAGTGTTGGTTTATATATAGTTATGAATCAGATACATAACTCATGTATGATTTGCTATGTATCGGGTGAAGGAGCAATATATCCACAAGTTCTGAATTTTTTTGAATTATTGTAATTTGAAAAACTTTTATAATATGATGTAATTAGTGCTCAAATTGATGGGGTTTCTGTACTTCATACTAAATATATATATATAAATAGACAACAAACTTAAACCCAATATTCTATAGGGAAATTTTCACCTATAGCCGCTCAAAAATAATTTAATTGTGCTCTATAGCTATAGTTTGTTGATTACGATTCGTAGCTACATGTTAGAGGGATGAGAGAGGCGAACGAGATTGAGAGAGGGAGGAGAGAGGTGAGAGAGAGAAGGCAGAGAGTGGATAGAGGTGAGCGAGTTTGGAAGAGGGAGGAGAGAGGCGAGCGAGAATGGGCAAAGAGTGGAGAGAGGCGAGCGAGATTGGAAGAGGGAGGAGAGAGGCGAGCGAGAGAGGGCATAGAGTGGAGAGAGGCGAACTGTATATGTATATCTGTCAGATAATTGTATATATATAACTGGTATACATATGTATTTGTATATTTGGCGAGGGAGATTGGGAGAGGGAGGAGAGAGACGAGCAAAATATTTCTTTAATAAAAAGAATGCACAAATCCTTAACATATATCAGAAAAAGGCAATAAAGTAAAATCCTAACAAAGTAAAATTCTTAAAAAATAAAGAACATTCTTTCCCATAAAAATGCACAAATTCCTAACAAATCTATGTAAAAGACATCAAAGTAAAATCCTAAAAAAACATATTTTGAAAATCCAAAATCGAAAAGAAAAAAGAAGTTCCTTCAATAACCACACTACAATCAACAGTACCACCTAAATCGGGCATAAAAGTTATTCTTTAAAACTTTTATTCAAACAAAAATAAAACTATTTGTACCAAGCTTTCTACTCAGATTTGTAATAGTTCAGAAGTATATTTGTCATTTTTTCGTCTTAGAAGTTTCAGCAAAAAGAATTTGCAAAATTTTTTAATCTCAAAATAAGTGTTATACTAAAAATTAAAGACAAAAATTGTATATTTTTCCAATTATACTCTTATGTAAAGATAATTTTTTGTTTAATCTCAATCATCTAGAAATATCTAATAAATAGAAATAACTTAGTAAACTATCTTCTAATTATTTATTTTCTTAGTTAGCACGAAATAAGTTTAAACGACACTTATTTTGAGAAGAGTAACAAAAAATGAAATGAAATTGAGATGTGGGCAGGAATTTTTCCAATTCGATCTTGGATTGAATTAAAACATTTCCTACATTATAAATAGTCTTTAAACATGTTTTTGAAGGGGAATTCAATTTGAGGCAAAGAACGCTTAGGAGTGAGTGAATTTTAGTACTTATTATGTTTTCACATACTTTATGCGTAGCTAATTTTCTATTTAAGATTTTGATGAAACCTTTTGTTGGATGAGTTGTTATGACGTTTTTATATAATTGACCCCTTAAAGTGGAGGGGGTAAATAAGACATCGAGAATTGAACTCACACATATCATGTTTAAAACTTACTAGTATAACTTATAGTGCTGATTTGAGCATCTATAACCTATAGCTAAATCATTACTATTTTTTTTCCCACCTATTGTCTTTCTCACACTAAAATAAAATTGTAGGTATCATTAAGAGTTCATCAGTCCCATATCGATGGAATACAAGAGGCAGAGAATTGAGAGGGAGGATAAAACACGAAGTCCGTGAGCCAAGTAAATCATACCTTTCTCGGCCTTTTGGCTAAGATCAAGTGTAGTATCTGTTCTTATCAGTTTAATATCTGATATGTAGGTCATTGACTCATACGATATTAACTTAATTTTTTAAGGGGGAAGGTCCATTAGAGTAGCTTGCTACTTGGGCCTTCATACGTCGTTTAGGTGTTGCACTATAGCCTTGGCCTGGCGCACCCCACCAAATCTAGTTTAAATGTTTGAGCTTGGCTTAATCTTAGGAATCTATTTTCCCTATACCAATGTTATTTATTCTTTACTCCAAAACCAGGGTTGCTTTTGCAAAAAAATAAATAATCTAAAGTAAATGTCAGTAGGAATTCAAGACAAGAAATGGTTATTGTTTTTAACTATACCCTTAAAAAACTAATTCTTCTTAATAATGTTCAATTTTGAAGAAACATCTAATTACTCAACTATTATACCTTCAATATATTTAGAGAGTTAACCTTTTTGAAAAGGTAGAACCTCTTTATTGAGTAAATTGATTTTGGAATTCTATCAATTGATAGGGGTAAAATGATAAACTCACGATGTCAATTTTTATTTTCATTATAGGTGTATTAAGTAAAAAATGGACAAGTAAATAGAGACAGTGGGAGTAATATGGATAGCTTAGTAAATTATGCCTTCTATTTATTATTTTCCTTTATGAACGTGAAATGAGATAAAACGACACTTATTTTGAGACAGAAGGGAGTAGTACATTTTCCGTTTGTTACTACATGTAGGAACAAAGTTGTAACAATAGAGAAAATCAACAAATTGCTTGAGATTTTGAGTCGGATGAATCCTCTTACCCCTACCTAGCACCCCCTTGATCAATAGACCCGCTAAAGCCCGATAAATAACAATTAAGGTGAAGCAACGTCAAGATAACATAACGACAAATCTCTTCTTGTCAAGTACATACATAGAGATGTCCTAAGACTCTAGCTATACTAGTGTTGTGTTGATCCTTTAAAATCATGAAGTGTTCCCATACATGCTTGAGATTATCTATGATTATAAGCGTTGATAATAAATCATGTTAAAGGTTACATTGTATAATAAACTATTTTGTAGGTAGCTTTTGTATACTATATAGTGTACTTAATTGTTCATAAGTAAACTAATATATATTTTTCCAAAGTGTCTTTCTCACTATAATATACAAGTGCGTGGCACTTCAGGCTCATTTGTCCCGTATCGATATAAAACGAAAAGTAGAGAGTTGAGAGGGAGGATAAAGCACCAAGTCCATAGGTTAAGAAAAGCATACCTTTCTCGGCCTTTTTGGCTAAGATCAAGTGTAGTATCTGTTCTTATCAGTTTAATAACTGATATGTGGGTCATCGACTCACACGATATTAACTTAATTTTTTAAGGGGGAAGGTCCATTAAAGTAGCTTGCTACTTGGACTTTCATGCGTCGCTTGGGCGTTGCACTAAAGCCTAGGCCTGGCACACCCCACCAATTCAAGTTCAAATGTTTTCCTTTCGACCATAGCCTTAACACCATGAAGTTATATTTAGTTACATTTTAGATGTTAGGTATGAAAGAAAATGAAATATATAGGAGATTGAGTCTTGATTCGATTGTTATCTTAACCTATTATAACCTGCTCAAATTTAATCCAACCCACAACCCCGGAGATTGGTGAGATGTTGATGCCTATATATAGGGGCTTTGGGGAGTAGTAGGGACATTTAGGACAGTTGACTGCATCAATAAAGCAGTTAGAGAGGTGTTAGGGGTCTCGAGAGGTAATCTAAAAGGCGCAAAGAAAATTGGTGGTGGGAAGGAGAGGACCAAGAAAAGTAAAACCAAAAAGGTTGCTTATACGACATCAATAGAAAGCTTAGACGAGGAGGAGGAAGAGGAGGAATATGCACACCAAGGTGAGAAAGAAAATTCATGATGTGAACCAAGTGAAATGCATCAAAGACGAAAACGGCATAGTGTTGGTGGAAGAGGACACAATAGACAGAGATAACTTATATTTATTTTGAATCTTCTGGTCTTAAAATAAAGATACGTGGAATATGCTAAAATGTTCTTTAATCTTGTGGTCATAAACATATCACACGTCGAAAGCTCAAAGTTAAAAGACATGCTTTGAGCAGACAACTTCGTCAGATGATTTCGGTTACAACTTTTTGAATTGCAAAGGACTTTAATCATTTCTCTTTGTAACATACCAACGATTGTATTTGTCTACTCTCACTTTCTTCTATCATTTATATCTGCTAGAATAATTTTATTAAATTCGTTAAGCTTGTTAGAATATTGTGTTTAAAATTAGATTTAATGAAATGTTGAAGTTTTTATTTATTCAAATCGAATTATAAATCGGAGTAGAAAATTACAAGAACTCTAGTTTTCCAGAATGAGAATAGAATAAAATCATCAAGATTTTAGTCTCTTGAAAAGAAAAGAAAAACCATAATATGAAAATTTAATTTCAAGCACATAATTTATGTGCTTAAGAAATTGAATTCATCAATATTGTTAAAGATTTTGAATTAATTCTTCCTAAATAAAATAGAATGATCAACAAGAATTGTGGTGGAGTGATAAGTACTCCTTCATCCTCGTTTTTATCTCCAAAGTAAGACTTCCCGACACAAAGAACGGAATGAGCTATTATTTAACAACAACAATTCAAATGAAATGTGTGTATTGATTGTCGAGTGCTATTTTTTCAACTTGGTTGTTTTGTTTCATTCAATGAACACACTTGTCACACTGTTAAACTTGGGCTATTATTTAAAGGGAAAATTGTACATAATGACAAACTATTAATTCAAATTAAATGGTATAATCACATTTTGATTTAATTGTGTCATGTAGCAAACTGTTTGCCAGTGCCTCTCTCCCTCAAACTCTCGCTCGCCACTCTCCTCTCGCTCACTCCCTCTGTGCTCGCCTCTCTCGCTTTATACAACAGAATTGTATAAAATTGCGTTTCTGTTTGTATAAACCGGGAGAAAATTGTATATACACATGCAATACATATATATTCGTCCCATACACTTATAATTATACAATAAAAATATTTCTCTGCCCAGTTCTCTTTTGCCTTTCTCTCTTTCTCGTTTTATACAACAGAATTGTATAAATTGCGTTTCTGTTTGTATAAAGTGCGAGAAAATTGTATATACAAATGACAAATACATATATATTCGTCCTATACACTTATAATTATACAATAAAAATATTCCCCTGCCCAGTTTTATGTTTGTATAATGTATAATTTATGTTTGTATAAAGCGAAAGAGAGCGATTTTTGATATACAAATATTTTTGTCAACAATTTATACAAACGAGAGGCTAACAACAATTTATACAAATGGCCTGCTAGCGAAATTATACAAATCTGAAGAGGAGCCAACGAATTATACAATTGCTTCTTTTTATATATATGTATAGCGAAATAGACAACTTTCAATTGTATATGTATAGCGAATTATACATATATATGTTTGCTATGGAGCGCAATTATGCAAACTTTGCTATAGCATACAAATATGATTTTTTTGTTTGCTATATGTGAAAGTTGCTCTTATTTAAATAGCCATTGGGGTCCAAAGTTCAACTATTGGTGGCCCAAGTTGAAGTCTAAAAGGAAATTTGGGGTCCAAAATTAAGCCTCGAAGAAGTTTAAAGTGGTGCAGATCCACTACTAAAAGACTGTCAAAAAGAGACGGAAAAAAGCAACGGACTGCGTCACTTTTTTGGCCAAAAGCGACACAGTCAATCTTGTCGCTTTTTGGCTCGATGCTTTTTCAAAAGCGACGGACTGCGTCACTTTTGTTTTTTTTTTTTTAAATTTTTTTTTTTGAAGAATGCAATGCCATCCGTCGTTTTTTTTTTAATTTTTAAAAAAGAGACGAAGTCCGTCGCTTTAATTAATATTTAATTCTTTTAGAATCTTGAAAAGCGACGGACAATGAGACGCCGTCCGTCACTTTTTTTGAAATAAAAATTTGAATAATTCAGAAAAGCGACAAACTAAAGGACCCTGTCCGTTGCTTTTCTGGGTTTTAAAAAAAATGAAACTAAAAAAAGCGACGGACTAAAAGACCCTGTCTGTCGCTTTTCTGGGTTTTAAAAAAAAAAAATCCAGAAAAGCGACTGACAAAACCACCCTGTCCGTCACTTTTTCTGCAATTTTTTTGACAGTAGAAACTGCAAGCTTCTGCTGCCCACCTGCAAAAACAATTCAATTCAATTCAGTCCCAATCAAATACAAAACATTATAAAGAAGCTACACAAAATATAAAACAACAAACTTACATTAACATTCAAAAATATCTAAATCACAATTTAAAGACTTATAAAGTCTTTCAAAATTCGTTTCAAAATTACAAATAGTTCATAGAGACTATATTTTATCAAGATTTCTAAAGTTCAACCTAATAATTAGTTCATAAATTTTATAAATCAAGATTTCTAAAGTTCACAACCTAAAGTTAAAAATCCCGTAAAAATACAAGTTCTCTAACGTTCACAACCTAAAGTAATTCAAGTTCTCTAAAGTTCACAACTTAAAGTTCTAAAATCCCACAATAAATCAAGATTTCTAAAGTTCACAACCTAAAGTTTAAAATTCCACAATAATTCAAGATTTCTAAAGTTCACAACTTAAAGTTCTAAAATTCCACAATAATTCAAGATTTCTAAAGTTCACAANNTGAGTTAAATAAAAATGGATAAGTTACTCGACTCGACTCACATTTTAAATAGATAAAAATGAGTTACCCAATAGATAATATGGGTAACCATATTTATCCATATTATAATAGAAATCTTGTTAAAAGTTTTAAAAATAAAATAT
>NW_006239253.1:576464-583903 GCF_000226075.1 Solanum tuberosum | reverse complement strand
TACCAACTCACCCCCCACCCCCTATCCCAAAAAAAAATGTAAAAAAGAGTTTCATTTTTTTTATAGATTTTTTTTTTTAAAAAAAGACTTTCTTACTACCACATCCTTTATCACCTTTTTTTAAATTTGTGTAAATGCATATTTTTTACCTATTTTATCCATTTAACTACCTCTTTTAAATGGGTAATATGGGTATTATTCATTTTTACCCATTTTTAAATGAGTTGGATACCCAACCCATTTAAAATAGGTAAATATGAGCGGATACCCATATTTATTACCCATTTTGCCACCCCTATTCACAACCTAAAGTTCTAAAATCCTAAAATAATTCAAGATTTCTAAAGTTTACAACCTAAAGTTCTAAAATCCCACAATATTTCAAGTTCTATAAAGTTCACAACTTAAAGTTCTAAAATCCTACAAAAATTCAAGTTTTCTAAAATTCATAACTTAAAGTTCTAAAATTCTACAATAATTCAAGATTTTTAACGTTCACAATCTTATAAAGTTCTAAAATCCTACAAAAAATTCAAGTTCTCTAAAGTTCACAACTTAAAGTTCTAAAATACCACAATAATTCAAGATTTCTAAAATTCACAACCTAAAGTTCTAAAATCCTAAAATAATTCAAGATTTCTAAAGTTCACAACCTAAATTTCTAAAATTTTACAATAATTCAAGATTTCTAAAGTTCACAACCTAAATTTCTAAAATTTTACAATAATTCAAGATTTCTAAAGTTCACAACCTAAATTTCTAAAATTTTACAATAATTCAAGATTTCTAAAGTTCACAACCTAAATTTCTAAAATTTTACAATAATTCAAGATTTCTAAAGTTCACAACCTAAATTTCTAAAATTTTACAATAATTCAAGATTTCTAAAGTTCACAACCTAAATTTCTAAAATTTTACAATAATTCAAGATTTCTAAAGTTCACAACCTAAATTTCTAAAATTTTACAATAATTCAAGATTTCTAAAGTTCACAACCTAAATTTCTAAAATTTTACAATAATTCAAGATTTCTAAAGTTCACAACTTAATTAAAAATCGAAAATCCTACAAAAATTCAAGTTCATATCTAATTTCTAGAATTTCTAAGTTCAAGAATTTCCAAGTTCAAGAATATAATTCAAGTAACGCAATTTTCAACAACAATATAATACATATAAGCACAAATACAATGGCAAATTGAAAAATTCAACTAATCTCTAACTTCTAGCTTCTAATTATTTGTTAGTTCTAACTTCTAATACTTAGTTTACAATCATATTTAAAAATCCCCAATTTTTCTAACTTTAGCCTTCAAACATACTAAATTCAAGTACTTCTAAGTTGGAAAATTCAACTAATCTAATTTCAACTTTCATATACTATCCAATATTTTTCTAACTTCAAAATATTCTAACTTTCATATACAATTGAACGTTTTTCTAACTTCAACCGTCAAACATACTAAATTCAAGAATTTCAAAGTTGGAAAATGCAACTAATCTAACTTCTAACTTTATAACTTCTAACTTCTAATTATTTGTTAGTTCTATCTTCTAATACTCAATGCACAATCATATTAAAATAAACCCCAATTTAGAAGAAAACCCTAAAATAAAAAATACCCCAATTCTCTACCTAACTAACAATAATCAAATATACAAATTAACAATTGAATAACACAATTCATCAAACTAAAACAATATACTAATTTATAACAAATCAACTATTATTAGAATTGAAAAACACTAAAATTAAACCCTAACCTTAACAAGCTAAGGAAAAGAGGCAGTGGGGACGATGGGTGGCGGCGCTGACGGGGCAAGGCAGCGACATGACTAATGCTCAAGGAGAGAAAGGCGACGGCGGCGTGGGGCAGCGGCGGCGTTTGGTTTTAGAGAGAAGGGAGAAAAGAGAGAAGAGAGAGATGGGAAAATGGGGGGAAAACCCGCTTTTTGGTTCAACATAATTTAAAAAAAGCGACGGATAACGTCTCTTTGTCCGTCGCTTTTAAAAAAATATTTGACCAAAATTTTGACTAAAAAGCGACGGACTAAGAGACATTGTCCGTCGCTTTTTAAAAATGTTTGACTAGATATTTTGACTAAAAAGCGACGGACTAAGAGATGCAGTCCGTCGCTTTTTAAAAAAACTAATTAATAAAATAAAATAAATTAAAAACGATGGACAACGTGATTTTTGTTTAATTTGCAAATAATTATTTTTATTAAAAAGCGACGGACGACGTCTCTATATATATTAAATAGATAATTATTAATTATATATATATTTAGCGCAAAAATCAGTGAAAAAAAGTGACGAACTAAGAGATGCCATCCGTCACTTTTTGTAAAATAATTTTAAAAATAATTATTTTTATTAAACAACGACGGATAGTGTGGCAAATGGCGTCACTTTTTGGAGCGACGCAGTCCGTCACTTTTTTGTCCATCGCTTTTTGGCAGTTTTTTAGTAGTGAGAAAAAGGGGTTCAAAATCAGCCTAAAAGGAGGTTAATTTCAACCATTTGAGTGGAGCAAAAATCAGCAGCCCAATCAAACCTAAATAGGGCACAAAAATCACGACCAAAAGAGCCCATAAAGTTTTTAATTTAGCAACAGTTATTAGGATTTTAGTTTTACCTTAGCCACTAAGCTAGGGTTTTATTATTAGAAAACTTATATAAATATATAATATTAAAAAAATATTTACCATTTATAGCAATAACAATTTTTTTTTACACTTCATCACTTTTAATACATTTATAATACAGTTTTAATACATATTACAAAGAGCAATTTGTTATTCACCTATAATACAAGTTTTATTGATGGATAATACATTTATCACACATTTTAATACATTTATAATACAATGTATCAATTTCTTATCAAACAAGCATAATATATTTTAATAAAATAGTTATAATACATATATATTGCATACATAATTCAGTTTTAATACATATTGCAGATTTAATATAATATTGCTATAAATGGTAATAAATAAAAAGTATAGCTAAAATCAGTAATTATTTATTAAAAGGTACCCAGCCAAGTAATTTTTTCATTATTTATTAAGCTCTAGATTGTTCTTTTAGGATTTTATTGGGACTAACAACCACCTTATTTATTCTATAAATAGGAGTGTTTTTCATTCATGAAAAAGACATTAGTTGATATTAATAGTATTTGAGAGAGTTCTTTTGAACTTTTTTAGAAATTTATCTTTATACATTTACTAGTTTCATAGTTTGGTAGGATGAAAACAAGTCATTTTCTGTTTTTGGTTTTCCCAAAATATTTTTATTTTCTTGAACTTGCTCTTACTCAATGTTCGGTATTCATTTTATGATCTTGACTCTACGGATTTGTGTAAGTACACAAATAATCTATTAATTTTGGGATCCCTATTTAAGGCATAGTAGAGTATAATTTTTTGTAAGTTTAGTCACTATTGAATAAAATTTAAATATTGTCAAAATTCGCTTTCCGAATTTATAAATTTTGCCTAAAGTTTGACATAGTGCTTGTATAAACAAATACTAGATTTTTTTATATCTAAACTTCAAATAAGCGCAATTGAAGTTTCATTTGTCAAAATTTAACTACAAACATACACGATTGAAATTTATATTCTCAATGTTTGAACTTCAAATATGTATGTCCAAACTAGGAGTAATTTATTTGAAGTCTTAACTATTTGTTGTTGTCTTGTCAACATTTTCACGTTTTTTCCCCAGTAATACCTACTTAATTATTTTAATTAATTTAAATTTGAAATTGATCAAAACCACCTTTACACGTTTTATAAATTTCCATGCACATTTTGAGTACTAGCATGTTGTGTCTATAAAGAATTAATCAGATTTAATCTAATTTATTTATTGTTCTTCATAGTTCTAAAGATGAATCAAGGCCATTGTAACTTGTAAGCATGGTGAGATGGACAAACTAAGAAAGACATATGTAGACTTATAAGTGGAAAATTAAGTCCAAATTCATTAATTCGCTCAATTCGTTCAAGTTTAAATGAGTTGGCATTATAAATAATTTAGGATTGGGAATAACCCTATTGAGTAATGTCAACATCCTACCTATGGCAAGACCCACGAGGGGCTGGGTGGCCCGGATCGGAGTCATGATCGAACATGACGCTTGCTTGGTGGACTTAGTTAAGAAATAACGTTGTGCATTTGCTATCAACATCCTACCTATGGCAAGATCCACGAGGGGCTGGGTGGCCTGGATCGGAGTCATGATCGAACATGACGCTTGCTTGGTGGACTTAGTTAAGAAATAACGTTGTGCATTTGCTATCAGCTATAACTTTTGGCATAATGGTAAGCGCTTGGTCCTAACAAGTGGTATCAGAGCCAAGGTCGTGGGTCGATTCCCAAGAGCAACATTCTGCATGAGGCAGGTGTTGGGAGGGGTATTGTTGAGTAATATCAGTGTCTTGCCTATGGCAAGGCCCACAAGAGGTTGGGTGACCTGGGTCGGAGTCATGGTCGAACTTGACGCCTTGCTTGGTGGACTTAGTTAAGAAATAAAGTTATGTTTTTGCTATCAGTTATATATAGCTTTTGGCATAATAGTAAGCGCTTGATCCTAACAAGTGGTATCAGAGCCAAGGTCGTGTGTTCGATTCCCAAGAGCAACATTCGACATGAGGCAGGTGTTGGGAGGGGGATTGTTGAGTAATGTCAACATCTTGCATATGGCAAGGCCCACGAGAGGCTGGGTGTCCCGGGTCGGAGTCATGATCAAATATGACGCTTGCTTGGTGGACTTAGTTAAGAAATAAAGTTGCGCCTTTGCTATCAGCTATAATTTTTGGCATAATGGTAAGCATTTGATCCTAACAAAACCATCTAATCTATTCAACGACTCATCTTCATACAATTTTATATAGAGACAATCTCGGGGATATTACTAAAAACATTTTCCTTAGGGGTCTTCTTGTTCACAATAGATAGTATAATTAAATTTAGAGAAGATGGGTAGATATGAGTGAGAATTTACACAAATACGATAGAAAACCAACGTGGAAGATTCAAAACCAGCATCAAATTCACTTCAAACTACCAATCGACCTTCCAAGTGCTCCGATCGAAGAAAAGTAATGGGGTTAATGAGGTTTATAATCGAACTTTGATCAACAACGCTATCCAAAAATCACTAAGATTAGAGAGGTTGATTTCTTCTTCCTTGTCTTAATTTTGTTTCATATTGTTTTTGGTAATGATTTGTTGGCAAATTTGATGCTCTTAATTATTAGGAGTGATAAATAAGTGGATTGGGTCAGAATTGGAGATATTAAAATGGATTGAAATACAAATCAAGTTGGGTCATGACTCATCTAAGTTTACTTTGGACTAAAATAAGATGGGATCAAATGGGCTTGAGTCATGACTCGCTAAGAATCTTTTTACCTAAATACACAATTTATTTTACCATATTCTCTAAAATTTCCTACCATTTGAAAAAATTACAAAAATCTCTACTCTCTCCTATTATCTGATACATCACTTTAAGCGATGTATCGATTGGATACATCACTTTATGCGATGTATTGGGCCGTTGAGTGATGCATCCGAAATTGAGACGCGATGTATGTGGACATTGAGGGATGTATCTGAAACCGTGATGTGATGTATCATAACGTTTTGGGATGTATCCGAATTTCACCAAATTTAAGAGATTTTTGTAATTTGAAAAAGAGAAGAGATATGATGTAATTATCTCTTAACACTATAATTTGTGTAAAATTCTCATAATTTTAACATAGTATTATTAAATTTTTATAACCAAAATTTAAATTTCAACTCAAGAAAATGTAACAAAAGTTACAAATTAATAAATAAATCTTATAATATATAAAATAGATGGTAATTCATATCTTCAATATATAGGAATATTCATTACATTAATGCAAATAAATAGTCTTAAAACAAGTTGAAATTAGAAATTAAATTGGGCTCACTTGAAGATTCTTTTAAAATGGATTAAGGCTTGAATCAGTTGAGATTGAACTCAATTCAAATTATCTTGAGCCCAACCCATAAAATTCTGGACAGATTGAACGAATTACTTATATTTGAGCTCATTTTGACAGGCCTACTCTTAATCCATAAATACATTGATCTGTTTGGTGTTGGCATGCTTATTTCTTCTAATTTATTATATGTGGATTACTTACTTTTAAATTTAAAGTGAATTAATTCATTTGGGTTTAATTAGGATTAGTTCACGAATTGGGGTTTGATTCACTGGTGACATGAAAAAAAAGAAATTTAGCTTAAGTTTTCATTTTTAATTGTTAGATTAATGAAATAAATGCTCTAACTTTAAGCTCTAGCGAGAGCATAAATAATCTATCATCTTAATTAAGCTTGTAATTTTGCGGGTTAGATAAAAACAATTAATAAATGCAACCTTACCATTTTATTAATTGCTTTTATCTAAGCCGCAAAATAACATCTTACTTAAGATGATAAACTGTACATGCTCCCGCTTAGATTTTAAACTTAGAGCATTTTTTTCACAAATATAAAACAATTAAAAAACTGTCAACAACGAATCAAAACCTAATTTGTTAGAATAAGTCATCAAATATTATAGTGAACTAATCTTAATTATACCCAAAAAAATTAGTCCATTCTAAACTTAAAAGCAAGTAATTGAACACATGATAAATTATTAGATAAAAAGAAGAAGCATGCCAACACCAAACACATCAACACATCAAATTGGCCAAGACATCACCACCAAAGAACAATATATAACAAAATGAAGAGAATTAAGGAAGAAGAAACAAACCTCTCTAATCTTAGTGATTTTTGGACAACGCTGTCAGAGGCGAATCCAGGATTTTAAGAAAACGGGTGCACCATTGCTTTAAAGATAATATCAAAAAATTTATAATAACAATAACTAAGCGAGCAATACATAAAAATTACATTACCACAAAAAATATCATCAGTTTACAATTGTACTCGACGAGACTTCATATTTTGAAAACGATCTATAATAGCATCATTACTTACATTTTCAAATATCTTCCGCACTATCTTACAAACTAAACATCCATTCAAAAATTCTTCACCAATGCTATTCAACTTAATCACAAATTTAACTAGCAAATTTAAAATAAAATAAGAGAATCGCATATCTTTCACAATAAAAAATAAGGGAATCACACCCTTGCAAGTTCAAATAAAACAGTGGAATCACAATCCTTGCAAATCTAACTAAAATAGAGGAATCACACCCCTTTCACATTTAACAATAAGAAAATCACACATTCATAATAAAAAGAGGACTTATGCCTCTTTTGCATTCGAAATCACATATTCATAGAAAGAAGAAGAATCACACCCCTTTCATATATATATTGATATATACATATATACATACATATATATATATATATATAATTATG